>NW_021821180.1:0-96941 GCF_901001135.1 Rhinatrema bivittatum | reverse complement strand
GAAAATGGCGCCGGCTAAAGACGACAAGATTCAGGAGCAGGAGCCCGTTCCGGACCGCTGCCGTTCCGGACCACCGCTGGACCCGCAGGTTATTTAAGTTATTGGGGGGGTTCGGGAGGGTGGGGATTTAATTTAAAGGGTCGGGGGTGGGTTTTAGGGGGTTTTAGTGTGCCGGCTCACGATTCTAACGATTTATAACGATAAATCGTTAGAATCTGTATTGTATTGTGTTCCATAACGGTTTAAGACGATATTAAAATTATCGGACGATAATTTAATCGTCCTAAAACGATTCACATCCCTATCTCTCATCCCAAATCTCTTATCCACATTGAAAAGAGGACTAGGGAGGGGAGTAAAGGCAGCACCAGATACATTTTTATTGGGGGATGGAACCACAGGGCAATTCAAGCAGGTGGAGGAAAAGCTGCCTGCTCTGAAGAAAAGCCCTGGATATACATAGGTATGCTTTACTACTTATCATTTCCTTAGTACTGCTAGACATATTCAGTACTGTACAAATACACATAAGAGACAGTCCTATCTATGTAGAGCTTACAATCTAATCAAGACAGAACAAATCAGATCCATCTATCTAGTACCATCAAACAAAAATGGAATTATTGATTAATGATTGAAGTGTTCCAGAATAATACCTGAATAATAAATTAATAATAATTAGACAGTTCTGCCGTTTTATTCTACTAGTACTGAATGTGAGTTTATTAGCATATAGGAAAATGGAATGTAGTTAAATGTTTGTCCACAATTCTGTTTTGTGAATCCTTTAATTTTACTGTAGCCCTATTCATTGCAGTAATTAGAGTTGGCAGTATATATTTATGCTTTTCCTCTGTTTACATTTCATTTTGCATATTGCAACATTCAGCCTTTGGACCAAATGAAATTGCTGAGGTCGCTCTGATAGTTATGGGTTACACTATGTATTGCTCTCTTGGTTTGAGATACTAGGGAATTCTTTGCTAATATGTATTTTGGTAAGGTTATTGTCTTCTGTCTGCTATTCTGTTCCTTAGCACTATTGTAAGTGAAAAGTTTGATTGCTATCAGAAAGCATTTTGTGCAGATATAAGATATTAGTATTTAGTGTGCTTTGTTTTCTCCTCTTTGGTAAAGTATATTGAAAATGTTGTCTTCCCTAATGATGCTGTTTTTCTGTGCATCTTTAGCTGGAGAAGGATTGAGTCTCCAGTTCTTCTGAGTCTCCATAGCGACCTTGGTTTTGGCCTGTTGCCTACAGTTTGGCCTGCTCACAAAACACCATGCCCTGATGAATTATTTAGCTGCACTGGAGAAAAATATAGCAACAGGCTCCCAGTGAGTAACTGAGGAGAGCAGCAAGATGACGTCAGGGAGTGATGTGCTCATTTCTCATTAGTTAGCAGGCTGATCCTTTGGCTCATCTTAAGGTTTTGATATGTGTTCAAAAAATGTTACGTCCCGTTATCTCTTAGAGTAAGAATACCAAAACATAGTATCAATCCTGCGTTTGACTAAATCCTTTCACATTCAGGAAACTTCGTAGGCATGATAATTTGTACATGTATTGCCAAAGCAATACATAGGAAGGGTCATTTTCAAAGGGATGTCTGTGGGTGAAGTAGTGCTGTATCAGCAGAAATGGCCCTCAGAAAATTGTGTGATTGGTTCGTGCATAAAATTATGTGCATACACAGCGAGCGCATGTATCTTTATGCTTTGAAAATTAGTGTAAAGTGTGCAGGTACTTTTCACCCACAGATTTTACACCAACTGAAAAATACCCCCAAAGTGATTAAAAAGAGAAAAATACATGACAGTGATTATAACAGTAAATTAAAATTACAGGTTTTCTTTCATTTGAAGTTACTCTTTCTCTCTCTCTCACACACATATATATACACTTGCCTATAAACAGATAACAAGAAGACATGTGAGCGACAGAAGAAAGGAGAGAGAGAGAGAGAGAGAAATAGAAAAACATCAGATACAGAGATACAATTCTACAGGGATTCTCTAAGGCTGAGATTACAGTATGTCCTGATGTATTAAAAGTGATGAGATTATATGGGTAGCCCTATTAAAAATGTGCTAGCTCGGCTCCTCAATTCCTTAAATATAAAATGTTTTCACAAAATGTTCAATATCTTCCTATCTGTGCTTGATTATTGTTATGCTTGATTTTGAACATGAAAGAATTATTTTATGTTTAGCATAGAATACAGTGCTATTGACTGAGTAAATGTAAATAATATTTAGTTTGCTAATTCTTTCAATGTTTTTCAGTAGTTGCACTAACCAGTAGATATATTCTTTCAGACTTCAAATTTTTTTTTTAACATTTGAGCATTTACATGTTTTGTTATTAAAAAGTTTAAAATATTGAGCCACTCTCAGATTTGCTGGTAAATATCAAATTTGTTGACTATTACTGAGGGATTATGATCAGTGGTTCTCAATCCAGTCTTCAGAACACCCCCATTTAGTCTAGTTTTCAGGATATACACAATGAATATTCATGAGATAGATTTGCATGCACTTTATTTCTGAGGAAAGACTTAACTGGATAGTTGTTAGGAACCCCGGCCGCGGACAGCCACGGCCGGGTCCCCCCTCTCCTTCCTGCTCACCGCAGGCTTCCCCGCTCCGGTTCAGGTCACGCCGGGGCCTTCTCGTGTCCCCCCTCACCTTCCTGCTCACCGCAGGCTTCCCTGCTCCGGTTCAGGCTGCGACGGGACCTTCTCGCGGCATCCTCCCCACGAGAGAGACGCCGCTGACTTCCTTGTGCAGCTCCGCCCCTTAGGCGAGTGCACGCGCACCAACCCGGGATTTAGAAGACAGGTAGCACCTGTCCGGGATCTAGCTATTACAGAAGCCTTTTGAAGGTTAAAAAGAAAAGATTCCAATTTCAAGCCAGCAACAACTTAGTCTTTAACACCTTTCAGAGGCCTAGTCCAGTACTCTTAGTTCACAGCAATGGTGCCCTCTTCCACTTACTGTTCCATGCTGTTTATCTTTGCAGTCTTTTACAGTGCATTGCACATTTAAGAAGGAGGGCATCTCCAGATCAACCCCTGCCTATTAGGGGTGTGCATGGAATACTTTTTCAGTTCAGCTCATATTTTGGTTGGGTTTCCTGTTTTGTTTGATTTGTTCAGTTCAAATAAGAAACCCATTCCTTTCATTTGAGTTATTTGTTTTATTTGTCTCCTTTAAAGTCAATGGGGAATGCAATGTATCCTGTTTTTTACTCTAACTTTGAGCTTCTCCATGCAAGTTTTATCAGACTTACAAGCAAGCATCAGCAGCAGTGGCAACAGCACTCTATGACACCAAGGCCAGTTCAGTTTGGGTGATCTGAATCAAACAGAAACTTGATTCATTGCATCAAATTTCACACTCAGATTATTTGAATGTACATCTCTACTTGTGCGATGCTTCCCAGCCCTTGAATCCAAAATGTAAATCCTACCAGATGTTCCTTGTATATGCTTATTCTGATTATTCTTATTTTGAAGCCATTCGGTGTATCACATCAGTTTTTGTAAATCAAACTCTTACTCTAAATTGGTAATCTGAAACGTGTTCAGTTTCAGCAGACTTACTAATAATGCTTTATATTCAGCTCTTGTTCAGGAAAAAATAGAGGTTTGGTTAGTTTTTGGTTTGACTCCCTGATCCAAAATATGTCAAAAAGGCTTTACTTTAGCAAATGTAGAACAAAAATTCTAGATTTACCTAAACTGAGATATGAATTGCTTGGATTTGTGCAATATGTTTTGTGCTTTCTTTTTCTTGAATGCAGCTTATCTATGTATCTTATTATTCCCACCTGTCTGTAGGTTTGGATATGATTTAAATATAATTCAAACCATTTGTTCAGCCTTAATTCAAACACTGTTGACCACTCTCATGGCAACTGAGTTGATAGTTAATTCTTTTTTTTTGGTCAAATGTTTAGCTTTGAAGCAACATGGATGGAGTTTTTGAGTTTGAAGATTATAAACTATGTATAGAGTCTGATTCATAATGGCTTTGTTTTCCTTATTCTGCATCTCTGGGAAAAAAAAGCAGAGTGAAGCAGGCCCGTAGACAGGGTTTGCTTTAGTGATGAAACCTTACCATTTGTGGTGAGAATATGATCTTCAGTGAACAATAAAGCCTGGTATTGCTGGTTACATTTTGTCCTAAGTTGTGATTATATTCAAAACTATCAATTTTCTGTGTTTCTGCAGATGCAGACGTGTCCAGTGAATTTTCTTACTTACTCAGAATCTAAGATGGTATCTTTCAAAGTGGTGTGTTGGTGCACATTGGCGCGTGTGCGTGGGCGCATGCACCAGGATGTGGCAATTATATAACTTGCATGCACATACTTGTGCATGTTATAAAATGGTCTGAGCATGTGCACATGTGTTCCTAATTTTAAGTGGGTATGTGCCCGTTTCTACTGCATAAGACAGGGTATTTTAAAACCTGCTTGTGTTCACACCATGACTAGTTTCACCAGTTTGTCCAACAGTTCACCCAGTATTGAGCTAGTTTTCCCAAATCCCTCTCGTTTAATAGCCTGCACTGCCCCCGCTTACCCCAGACTCTTTAAACTCCTCCAAAAATGCAGTGTTGTTTTGGATTTTTTTACAACTGACACCTCCTCCTCCATAGCAGAAGTAAACTTACGCAGCAGTAGACCTGGATGCATAAGTATTTACATGCATATCGCTTGGTCATGCCCCAAACCACCCATATTTCACCCAAACCACACCCACACCTTTCCCGTTTTTGAAATTGAGTGAGATATGCTCGCTGTGGGAGATACGCGTACATCTGGGCAGCTTTTAAAATCCGGTGGGCACGTGTGAGCCTGACTTGTGCGTGCATCTCTCAATTTTGGTGTCCGCCAGGCTTTTACCATTAACCTTTAAGTGTCACAAACTCTTTGAAAACATTTCATGTAAAAAAACCACCACTTTTATATATTTAAATGAAAAGAAAGGAAGATGTAAAGATTTTTTTATTTATATACTGACATTCAATCTCAATCAAGATATCACACACGGTTTACATTCAGGTACTGCTGGTATTTCCCTATCTCCAGAGGGCTTACAATGTAAGTTTTTGTACCTGAGGCAATGGAGGGTAAAGTGACTTGCCCAAGGTCACAAGCAGGACTTGAACCCTGGTCTCCTGGGTCATAGCCCACTACTCTAACCACTAGGCTATTCCTCCTTGTCTATGGATATTAGGGATGTGCACAAATTTTTTTTTTTTGTTTGTTTTCGTTTTCGGGTTTGGGTGGACCATTTCGGTCCACTCCCCAAACCCAAAAACTTTTTGTTTCGTTTTCAGAAATGACCCGAACCCCCCCCCCCCCCACCCCAACCCTTCAAATTTACTTAATTACAACTCCTCCACCATCGCTATCCCCCCCCCCCCCCCCGACTTACTAAAAGCCCTGGTGGTCCAGCGGGGTCCCGGGTGTGATCTCTCCCTCTCGGGCCATCGGCTGCCACTAATCAAAATGGCGCCGGTGGCACTTTGCCCATACCATGTGACAGGGGCTACCAGTGCCATTGGTCGGCCCCTGTCACATGCAAGGAGCAATGGATGGCCCGGTTATCATGATTGTTGGTGTTGAGGAAGTTAATCTTTGTCGCAATTTGAGGCAGAAACCTAAGCCCAAGTTGTATTTGTCAATAATGCACTGTTAAAATGGCGTGGGAGGGGGGAGTGCATCTTGTGTAGTTGGGGTCTGCTACACGAGACAGAGGGCTGAAGCTCAAGGCCATGGCTTACCCTCGCTGGGACCAGGCGGGATAAGAAAGAAAGGTGAGGGATTGTAGGCTTTACTACTGGGACACAGTGGTAGAGGCACCAAGGATTGTGGTAAAATGGGGGAGGGGAAGGGAGAGGGGGAGCTTGTTTATAATTGTTATAAGGTTATGATCTGAAATGTGAGGGCTCGGATTTTAAAGAATAAACTGTGGCCTGTTGTAATGCCACAAAGTGTGTGATGTTTTATTGAAGAGTGAGGAATGGAAGAGCCAAGCGCACGTCTGGCCTCACTAGGTTATGGAATTTCTGGAATCCAATGGATCACAAAACCAAGGCAGCACACTTTTACCAGAGGTAGGTCTTGTCTTATGCAGCTGATACATTTCTGTGACGGTTGAATCAGAAGACATTGCTAGATTCTGTATACTTGGATTTCAGTAAGGCCTTTGCCACAGTTCCACATCAGTGACATATAAATAAGCTGAGTGCCCTTGCTATCGGCTCTAAATGACTCAGTTAGAAATTGTTTGAGTGGGAGGTGACAAAGGATAGCAATAAAGGGGTAGATTTTCAAACCAGCGCGAGTGCGTCCATGTGCGTGCCCTACCCAGCGCACACACACAAGGACACGTGATTTTAAACATGCATGCGCAGGTGCGCGCATATTATAAAATTGCGGGTCGGCACGTGCAAGGGGGTGCACAATTGTGCACTGAGTGTGCGCCGAACCATGCTGCCTTCCCTGTTTCTCCCAGGCCGCTCTGAAATCAGAGTGGCCTCGGTGGGAACATCCCTACCCCCCCCCACCCCACCTTCCCTTCCCCTACCTCCCCCACCCTTTCCCCCTACCTTTTTCTTTTTTTCCAAAACTTACTTCAGCCCTGGGGCTGAAGTAAGTTGCGTGCACCGGCTAATTGCTGGTGCGCAATCCCTGACACAGAGGCAAATAGCTGTTGAGCCGGGAGCTTCTGACCCCGCCCCACCCCCAGACTGCCCCGCCCCTCCCCGCCCCTTTTTGCAAGCCCTGGGACTTACACGCGTCCCGGGGCTTTACGCACATATCCGGGTCTTTTGAAAATAGGCCCGGCACGCGTAACCTTTTGAAACTCCGGCCCAAAGTGAGTTCACTCTGAAGAGAGAGGCATTATTAATGGCGTGTTACAGGTATTGGTCCTTGAACCAGTTCTTTTCAACATTTTGTGAGAAATATTGAGGAAGGACTATTGGGAAATGTTTCTCTTTTTGCCAATGATGCTAAAATCTGCAACAGGTAGACATCCAGGAAAGTGTGGAAAATATGAGGAGGGATCTAGTAAAGCTTAACAATGGTTTAGAATCTGGAACCTAAGACTTAATGCTAAAAAATGCAGAGTCATGGATATTAAGGTGGATTTAAAAAAAACCCGACAAGCGCTGAAATTAGGGGATGCGAGAATATGTCGGGCTGGCGTGCAGCGCAGATTTTAAAAGCTGCCAAGAAACGTGCATACGTGCCACTGCGTGCACAAATGAAAAGTTTACAAAAAAGGGTAGGGTGTGGGCATAGTCTAGTCAGGGCATGGGCATGCTGGGAGTTCACCCTGAAATTTGCGCATAATTACTTAGGTGATCCCAAGCACGCCGGGGTCCCCTGCACCCAATATAACTTTACTTCTACTATGGATGATGTGTAAGTATTAAAAAAAAAAAAAATCTAGGCACATCAGTGGGATTTTAAAGGTCAGGACTAACAGGGGTAAAGGAAGGCTATTAAACAGGGGAGGGAGGATTTGGAAGTCCTATCCCTTAACTGTTTGACATGATCTTGGAAAACTGGCAATGGCGTTAGAACATGTGCCTTTTTTAATCTCCCCTTTTACATGGCGAAAGCGGCATTTATGCTCACAGGCATGCACCCACTTAAAATTGAGCACAAACGTGTGCGTGGCCAGGTTATTTTATAACGTGTGTGCATATACGCGTATGCGTTATAAAACAGCTGTGTCCCAGGGTGTGAGCGGATGAATGCGTACATACGCCCGTGTCCTGCTTGAGGATTGAGGAGGGGGATGGATCTATCTGATGATCTTAAGGTGCCCTTACAGATGGATAAGTTGAAGACAAAAGCCAGAAATATGTTAGGCTGCATATGGAGAGGAATAGTCAGCAGAAAAAAAGGAAATTATATTACCCATAATAAGTCCTTGACAATACCTCATTTGAAATGTTGTTTTCAGTTCTGGAAACCACACCAGAAGGATATAAACAGAATGGAGACAGGCCAGAAAGTGGCATATAAAGTGGTCAGTTGTCTTTGTTATAAAGTAAAGGGGGACAGACTTAAAGATTTAAACTTGTTTTCTGCTCCAGAAAAGAAAGCTGATGGATATCTTATTATCCCTTGTGATTACATTTATACTCAACAATTGGAAAAGCAGTGAAGGCTTGATAGAATATAGTGTCTTACTCATAGGTATGAGGCCACTGCTTCAGAAAAGAGTAATAGACTATGCCACATTCATTTGATTTGGAAACCATTAGATATGTTTATATCACTGTAAATATGCAAGCAATTATATCATGGATAATATTACAATGATGTGTAAATTGATCTGTAGTCTCAAGAGGTCATGGCAGTGTGTTCTTACTAGAGATTTGATTTGTATAATGTGTTAAGCAACCTTCCCCCACATCCATCCAAAACACCGGGATACCAAGAAAGGGAAAGGCAACAGGATTTTATTGTATTACCTACCTATAAATAATAAGTGGCTGTAATAACAGAGTGTTCAATATCTAATTAGTAAAAGCAGCAGTTTCCTTCTCCATGCAGTAATTCTACATTGTGTTGATGATAATGCACGGCCATATTTTGTACTATAGATATTAGATATGCTTCAGAACTGCCACTGAATATTGATAGTTTGATTGCAGAATGCCTCATACCTTGCTGTGGAATCTGCCTCAGAGATAGGGCAGAGAACCAGGCTTCTAACCATATTCCACTATCACTCTTTTCTATCTAATCTTCATTTTTTTGTAATCATAGTTTTAAATTGTAATCACAAATATGTGGGGTTATTGCCAAAATTCTGAATCAATTTTTGATCCTGGAATCCAATTAATATTATATATATACATAGTAACATGGTCCATCTAGTCTGCCCAGCAAGCTTCCCAAGGTAGTTACTGCTGCTCCGTGCAGGTTACCCCCACGTTTCTGTTAAGGGTAGTAACTGCCACTCCATGCCAGTTAAGCTTTTTTGTTTATTCCCATCCTCTGGCCTTTAGAGATCCACACTTGGTTTAAGTAGGAAAATAGATTGCCTTCATTCTCATATAACATCAATTTGAAATCTAATTGCACCCAATATAATGCTCTTGATTCTCAAAATAAACTCCAAATAATAGTTTTCATAATAATAATTATAATAACCACCTAATTATATTTTTGCATTACATAGATCTGCATATTTTCTATACGATTATTGGTAATATCACATCATATGCATTAATTAAATGATTATTGACATCACAAAATATATGATTGGGTTCAATTGCTATGTATATCATTTATCACATGATTATGTTCTACTACTGCTTTATGTAGATCACTAATTATATGATTATGCTGTTTCTGCATGCTTTCTTATTCTGTAAAAGAATACTTACTCAAAAACAGAATTTCAATTTAATATTTCGGCATGAGGGTGCTTTACAATAAATTGCATACAAGTACTATTAGAGCCTGCCACAGAGAGCTGTCAATCTAAGTGGGTACCTGAGAATAATGGTAAACATGGTCTAATTTTTCCCAATCATGACCTCATTGGTAACTCAGATCCTTGTATTTTTTTTCTGTGTGTCTTGAAGTGTGAAAAGAAATAACAGCATCTCATCTCCAACCCCAAACTTTTGGCAATCCCCAGGTTAAATAACAAATGGTCAAAATGATGTGGTTGAGACTTGTCTAGTGAGAAGATCACCAGTTAAGAAGTGAATGTTGCTCCAGCAGGTAGGCAAGATGGCGCTATGTTAAAGGACATGTTCTAATGCTGAACCCTACCTTGTTTCTTCTTGGCTTTATTTTCTTTTGATATACCTTCCCAACAAAAGGGCAAGGTTTGGGTTTTTCCTCCAGAAACCCCATATCCCTCTGGCCATCAGTCTATACTACTTTAAATGTCCCAGACAACTGTAACACAAGGAGCTGATGATCCTGCTGTGGGCCATAGTGAGGGCGTGCCAAGCTTATCTTCAGATGAAGCGTACGTGATCCCTTTGGACCAAATACCACTGCTAGCAGAGAGGTGCAGTTCATCTTACAGTCCCATGGCTCCCAGTAATGACGCTCCTAGGCTACTGCACTGGAGGGGGCCAGCTTGGCATCTGCATTAATGCAGCAGGGTTGTCTGCATCTGGTATGCCATGCTGGAGAGAAATTAATTTTGCCCCCTTTTCCTTCTCCAATCCCCCCTCCAGGCGCCGGAGGCTTGGAGGCTGCCTTGGGTTCTTCTGGCTTCCTTGGTGGGACCAGCAAGCTTCTCCCGGTAAGTTCTTTGTGTTTACAGCTAGGCCAGTGGTTGTAACCTTGCACCTCCTTTGGGAACTTTGAGTTGGCTTCGGCAGATTCTTAATTGCTTGTTCCTCCAAGACTGATTCTTTGACTACTTAGTTAGAGTTGATGGTGTCCATTTATGAAGGCCAAAGTTTTGCTATCAATGGTAACGTTCCAGCTATTGAAAATAACATTAAGGACATTCAGGCCTTTAATACTACCACTGTGATAGATTATAATTCATTTTCCAAGAGAGAGTACCTTGAAAATTATACTAGGCATTTAAATCTTCACATGTTGAATTTTTCCAAAGTTCTGGGGAAAAAACCCCACTTTTGACTTTAAAGAAGCATTTCCTTGAGGTTTTTACATTTTAATCTTATCAAATTCCTTCAGTTAATAAGTTGTATTTTTTGCCTGTAAATGCTCAAATTAATCCTCAACAGGCTCCAACTGCTCAATTTCTTCCAGTTATGAATAATTTGATGAATCTTCTAGAGAGTTCAGGTTTTAGAATTATTGAACAACGTTCTTTGCTTGTTTCTTGTGTTTCTCAGTGAGATGTGAGTAATGTAATGAGAAAGTATTTTAGGAATTTCACTTTTATGTTTTTGGTGAAATGTGTGGATTTTTCCTGATTTAGCTCGTGCGACTCAAGAAAGAAGGAAAGGCTTTCTCGCTTTAAGGCAAGAGGCTATTGCTGTATGTTATTCCTCATGCTCAGATACCCTTGTAAATGTATTATTAGATATAATAAGAATGGTTTTGTCTTTTTCTCTTCTGAACAATTGAAGTCATTTTAGGAATCCAGAGGTCCTTTAACATCTCCAGTAATCAACCAGTTCTGACTTGAGGCATTCTAGACTTGGCAGTTTCTACATACTAGGCCGGTTTCTTTTTTTTTTTTTTTTCATTTTCCTATTGTCTCTCTTTTTTCTTCCTGCCTCCTTGGCTGATTTGAATGATTGGGTAATAATGGCTATCTGAATTATGTGTTATTCTTGTGTTATTTGCTTTTACTTTTTGTTTCTTTTTTTATCTAGATTCCCATGTGTTTCTTTAGCAAAGGTGTATGTTTTGTTATTTATGAACATTCACTAAATATAAAGTTAAAAAAAATAAAGAAGTGAATGTTATTCATGAATGCTTGACACTTGAAAAAAAAAAGAATTTTAGCTAGAAACATGGGGAGTGGATGGCTCAGGAGGAATTATCACAGCATTATAGGTCTTTCACTATAGGTCAGTTAGCTGTTTAAACTCAGATTAGCTCAATAGGACTTAATATGAAAATTTATGTGAAATGAGCTAGTTGGTTTAGGCCCCAGGAAACCAAAACAGTGTTTGTTTTGTGACCCGTCTCAGATTCCTACAAACTATTTGAATTCATTCTGTTGCACACCATGTGACTGGCTAAGTTATGACAAGGACGTCAAAAGAGTTCTATGAACCTGATTCATAAATTGGGTAATTATTTCAAAAGGCATTACATGTGCCAAATATAAATACTTTTGTAGCAATTTTAAAAGCCATTTACCCACTTAGGCCGGATTTTCTAAAATCACAGGCCTTTGAGAATCACACAGTACCAGGGGGCGGGCCTGTGAAAGCCGGCAGTGATCGCACCCACCGCGTGTTATCACTGCCGGCTTTCGCAAAACAATAGTGCCACCGTGAAAGGTGGTGCTATTGGGCGCTTTACTGACGGCGATAAGGGTTCTTACCTTTTCGCCACCAGTGATGTCTCTCGCCATGTCTGCCCTGTGCCTCCCCGACTCCTCCCTTTCTAGTGCTGACGCCACCCCAACTCTTCCCCGATCTAGGTATCACACACAAAAAGGGACTTTTCTCGTGCGATCCCATTAGAAAATAACCCCCTTAAAGTGCACTTGTATGTGAATACCCTATGGACAATTCAATGACATATAGCAATTTTCAAAAGCCCACTTAAATGGGTAAAATGCATTTACACATGTAAAGTCTATTTTTAAGTGTGGAAATATTTTTTTTAAATTCAGGCCCTAAGGCTTTTCTTCTATTCTGTGTCTATGGGAAAAGATCTTGATGAAGCAGGTCTTATGAATGAAAGTAGCAGGGTGAGTGACTTGTACTTCACATTTTCTTACCAGAACTTCAGTTAAAAAAAAGATTATTGAAAAGAACAAAATGAGAGCAGTTAGTTTGCTTGCCAAAAATAAAATAAGCTAAAATAAAACTAATAATGCAGAAGGGACTTTAGTATTCCTGATAACATATGTATTTATTTATTTAAAAATTCTTCTATACCGTCGTTAAGTTGGAAAACCATCACAACGGTTTACAGAAAGGCACAATAAAGAAAATTATAAGTGGTATAGATTACAAATTGAACATGTGCCATCATAGTACAGTAACTTATTTTAGTACGATAAACTATGTGTTTTAAAGTTAAGCCTATATGTTGGTTAATAAACTGTTTAAGCGGTTCAAATCTGACATTAATATGCATTTGTAGGTTAAAAATAACAACTGCTTGCTTGGTGCGTCCTTATCTCTCAACTGTTTTTCTCCTTCTCTTTGTCTTTATAAAAAGCTTGTTTAAAGAGCCAGGTTTTCAGGTTGGTTTTGGACAATTTTCAAATTTCTCTGCAGCCTTATTTCGAGTGGCCTGGTGTTCCATAGCACAGGACCAGCCAGTGACAGTGCTTTGTTAGCTTTTTAAACGTCATTCTGTAACCAACAATAATTTTTTAAAATCTTTCATTTAATAATAATAGATCAAACGGCTTCAACAGTCCCCTGAAATCTGGCAGTAAATTATCTAACTAGATAAAACGACGCTTGACCGACGTGCCGCAAATGCGCAGTAGAAGAGCAGCTCTACTGCGCATGTGCGGGCGAGCATGTCAGTCTTAGGAAAAAAAAAACATGGCGGCGGCAGCGGGCGGCGGCGGTAGACGGCAGCGGGCGGTGGGCGGTAGCGGCGGCGGCGGTAGCGGCCAGTAGCGAGGGAGGGAGGAGAGAGAGAGAGGGAGGGACGGACTGAGTGGGAGGGAGGAGTGGGAGGGACGGAGAGAGAGTGGGAGGGGAGTGACTGAGTGAGAGGGAGGGACTGAGTGGGAGGGACTGAGTGAGAGGGAGGGAGGGAGGATTGAGTGAGAGGGAGGGATTGAGTGAGGGGAGGGACTGAGAGGGAGAGATTGAGTGAGGGGGAGGGACTGAGTGAGGGGGAGGGACTGGGAGGGAGGGACTGAGTGAGAGGGAGGGACTGAGGGGGAGGGAGGGAGGAGTGGGTGAGTGTGTGGGAGGGAGGTAGGGGGTGGGGAAGAGTGAGAATGAGGGAGAGGGGAGAGTCAGGGATGTAAGTGGAAGGGGGAGAGGGAGAATGTAATGTAGCCCGTTTTAACGGGCTTAACGGCTTGTGTAGACATAATTGAAATGATTTTATAACATCATTAAGATAATCACCAATATCAGATGCATAAAATCTTTACTTGCAGCACAGAATAGTATTTCAATAAATATAATGGAACAAGTGAAAGTGAACCAACATAGGCCCATGATTCCTGAAAGCCCACTGTAGTATTTTTTTTGTCTGATTGAAACAAACCGTAGTTTCTGGTAGAGATATACATACAGTATGTGGCAGTATCAGGTCATATTCTATAGGAACAATCTAAAAACCAGATGAGCAACTGAAACTTGAAAGTTCAGATTTTGCTTTTCATTGGCTTATTGTGAGACTTTGCACAAGTCACTAAAGGACCAAATCACTAAGGAGTGAATTTTCAAAGGAGTTACATGTGTCAAAGTAGCATATGTCATAGTAATTTTCAAAAACCCATTTACATGCATAAAATCCATTTACATGTGTGTAAAACCTTTTGTAAATTCAGCTGTATGGAGTGAATTTTCAAAGGGGTTGGGCATATAAAAGTAGCAATTTTCAAAAACCAGTTTACTCCTTCAAATTCTTTTGAAAATTACCTCCTAAGGCTTTTATTTCCCATTCTGTGTTTAAAGAATTAGATCTGGATGAACCAGGCCCTTAATAACCACATGTCGCAGTTTACCCAACTATAAGTGGTTAATCATGATGGGTGTCTCTTCTCTCTCGTCTTTGGAAGCTTTTTTATAGAAAAGGTACCTAATTTGTTAGCCAGATTTGCCACACTGCCATGCATTAGATTGCAGAACATGTTAAGATCTTGTTGAGTTGAAAGGTGCTACATAAATCCATGTTAATACTATTACTAGCTCAGTGTTTTCTCAACTTCCCTAAATGGTTGCTGATGTTCTCTCAGAGTTGTTATGCTGTCAAGAATCTCATAAATAGCATCACAGTTAGTTGACTGGCCCATGCAGAATGAGTAATGGCATTTGTGACATATTTACTAACATATTTCTAGTGGGATTGCAGAGAGCTGCTATGGCTCACTCTTTGTTATTCAGTGAGTCATTTCAGCAATGAGCTGAGCCCTAAAGAGCCATACGTGCACACACATGTTGCTTCCATTTGTCCTTGAAGTGTAACCACTTGCTGTTATTTTGTTACTGAGTACCTGGTAGAGCCTCATGGCTAATTGTCATTATACTAAAGAATTTCAGAAAAATCCACCCCTATCTACATTGTGATCATTTTTGGCTTGAAATCTGCACTTGTGTTCACAAAGCACCCATTTAGGTTTACATTGAGGCACATGTCAAGATGGAGTTTTAGTAATAATGGATTATAAGATCACATATAATTAAGAACCTAAATAGTTTCCAGTTTTTTATTGCGCAGCCCAACAACGGCTGAATTGTTGTTGACTCACCGTTAGCAGAATTCTCTGTCCAGTAGCAAGTGATGAACAATGCTGACCTTATTTGGCAGTTTATGCTTGGGAGATACTATTCAGAACTAAAATATGGTGAAAAATTTCATTCCAGTGGAATAATAGAATTGTGTGTTTAATTTAGATGCTTTGCATATGTTTCTGGCCACTGTATTTGATAAACAACCTTTCTCAAAATCAGTAGTTCAAAATGTATTAGCTTTAAGAGCGAATAGGGTAATCATCATATGGCCAAATGAATTATCTCATGGCAGGAGGGAGATGGCCTAGATTCATCATTTTGCTATAAATTTTGCAGGCCTAATGCCTGGGATTAGAAAAAGGGGCATGACAGGAGGAAGGAGGGAGGGAGAGAGTGACAGAGAGAGACAAATGGGTCCATTTACTATTTATACCACTGTTATGGGGGGACCTTTAAATTCAGGATGAGGTGTCAAGGGTGGGGAAAGCTTGGGAGCCAGCTTAAGATACACTATCACATGTACAAATAGCATGGTAGATACCTATGATAATTGGGTGTCATTCGGAGCACTGAGAGTTGAAAGTAAAGTAGTTTTGCACCCCAGAGAGTACAGTGTTCAAATCTACTTTTCTTTCAACTCTCAGCGCACTGAATGACACCCAATTTTCACAGGTGTCGTGCTGTTCATCCATGTGATGATGTATCTTAAGCAAAGAGGAACATCATGTCTTGAGGCATTATGTGTTAAAACTAAAACCTTATATTGCGCTCTGTAATCATCTGGTAACCAGTGTAGTGATTTTAAAACAAGTGAAATGTGTTCAAACCTTGAAATACCAGTTAAGGTCCTTGAAGATGAATCCTGGATCATCTGCAGAGATCGTAAGGTATATTTTGATAATCCTAGGAATAAGAAATTACAATAATCTAAATTTGAAAAAAACTGTGACTGTAATACTATTTGAAAATTAGAAAATTCAAGATAGGGTTTTAATCGTTGTAACATCCTTAATTTCCAGTAGGAAGTATTTACAAGAGATTTAAAAGTATGTTGAAAATAATAATTTAGAATCAATTAGTACTCTAAGGTTTCATACTATGTCCATAATAGAGATGTGTATGCCTTGAAAGCAAAAAGTGTTAGGGAAACATAAGCCATCACGCTTATGTAGATGAATGAGTTCATTTTTTTCTACATTAAGTGGCAAAGGATTATGGGGTAACCATAATGATATAGACAAAAGATAAATGGTAAGTAGGCTGAGAGTTTTTTTTCATATCACTTTGACAAGGAATCAAAAACTGTCATCAGCATAGAGATAATAATGAAGTGTGTATATTTCCCACAACTCGAATGTTCATCCGAAATTGTGTTATAGTGTACTCTGGGTGGAAATACTGCCCGAGTGACTATGTCTTTGATATTTATGCTATGTGTAAATGTGAAACATGGTAATTATTTTAAAGATGAATAACCTTGTATCACATGCCCAATTTTTTTGATAATGTCTACAATCTGATGGGGTCTATCTGTTATGCATACAGCCCGCGGCTGCCCCACAGTGTGGCCCTCTCACCTTAGACAGATTCCAGGGACTGGCTCCTCTTCTCTGGCAGTGGTGGGCCACCAACTCCGACCTCGGGTTCTCTCCAGTGCCTCCGGTCCTGCCAAGCTACCCAGTGTTGCCAGCCAAGATGTCCTTGCTCGTTGGGCCTCTCTGAGTGGCCCGCGGAGAGATGCCGTGATCAGCGCCGTGCCCTTCCTAGGCGCACACATGCATCACTAGTTCTTTTAAAGGGCCCATGGTGACAACCTGGCTGCAGACCTGGATGCTGACATCAGACCTCTTCAGTGTATAAAAGCTCAGGCCTTGCTCCATAGCGTTGCCTTTGCAACAGGTCTCCTCGTATTCCGAGTACTCATTGCTGATTCCAGAATTGTGTCTTCGTGGTGTTCCTGTTTCCTGTGGTTTCCGGTTCCTGTTCTCCTTGTTCCTGTTCGTCTATGTGTTGGACTGACTCTTGGATTTAACCATTGCTAAGCCTGACTATTCTTCAGCTTCTTTCCAGCCCCAACCTCCGCTATGCCTGACTACTCTTCAGCTTCTCTCCAGCCCCGGACCTCCACTACGCCTAACTACTCTTCAGCTTCTCTCCAGCCCCGGACCTCCGCTATACCTGACCACTCACCTGCTTCTCTCCAGCCCCGGACCTTTTGCTACACTTCACCACGCTTGCCTTCTCCGTGCCCTGACCATTGTTTTGATTGACTACGCCTAACTTCTTCGTGCCATGACCCTTGCTCTGAACATCTATGCTACAGATTCCTCTGTGTCCAGAGTTCTTCACAGCTTGCCACAACATCCACGCCGCCAGCTTCGATCCTTGCCTGTCAGTGATGCCTCTCCTCACCTATTTTCTGGACATGGACTTACAAGGCTTAGGCCTTCCTTTGCTAGGGTGCCTCCAGCTAACTTCTGTTCCTTTGGCGCCCGAGTTCCAGTACCGAATCCTGTCCAGGATAGGACTACGCCATCTACTGGCTACTGTCTCTGGGCTGAACCACCTTCCAAGACTAGCTAACTCTGAGACCTACCTAAGTCCTGCCAGCCCCGGCATCCAAAGGCTCAACCCTAGGGGAACGAGGGCTGGTATAGGTGAAGCTCCAGCGGCCTCTAGCTTCAGCCCACTCCACCTGCTGACGGTGGGGACCCTTAGGTCCCTGTCTACAGGTTGCACCAACCCCATCTCAGCCCAAGGGTCCAACTCCGACACAACACTATCAGAATACCTTAAAACATATTTGAGATGAGAATCTTATGAGGAACTGTGATACTCTAAGAACATAAGAAAATGCCATACTGGGTCAGACCAAGGGTCCATCAAGCCCAGCATCCTGTTTCCAACAGTGGCCAATCCAGGCCACAAGAACCTGGCAAGTACCCAAAAACTAAGTCTATTCCATGTTACCATTGCTAATGGAAGTGGCTATTCTCTAAGTGAACTTAATAGCAGGTAATGGACTTCTCCTCCATGAACTTATCCAATCCTTTTTTAAAAACAGCTATACTAACTGCACTAACCACATCCTCTGGCAACAAATTCTAGAGTTTAATTGTGCATTGAGCAAAAAATAACTTTCTCCGATTAGTTTTAAATGTGCCACATGCTAACTTCATGGAGTGCCCCCTAGTCTTTCTATTATGTGAAAGAGTAAATAACCGATTCACATCTACCCGTTCTAGACCTCTCATGATTTTAAACACCTCTATCATATCCCCCCTCAGCCATCTCTTCTCCAAGCTGAAAAGTCCTAACCTCTTTTTACTAAAGAGGTTAGGTGATAGGGTAGATGTGATAAGGGGAATGGAACAGCTCCCTCATAGGGGAGCTGTTCCATTCCCCTTATCATTTTGGTAGCCCTTCTCTGTACCTTCTCCATTGCAATTATGTCTTTTTTGAGATGCGGCGACCAGAATTGTACACAGTATTCAAGGTGCGGTCTCACCATGGAGCGATACAGTCTAACTTCAGTTAGTCAGCCAGAGTGACTCACTGCTCTCTTGATTAACAAATGTTGGTACCTATTCAAACCCAATCACACTACCTCAACACCTTTCCAAGGTGAGTAACTGAGCTGAACTATTCAACCTTTTTACTTAGGTATACACTGCTCCAAGCTTATTTCTAGCTTCTGGCTACTTTTTGGGGTTTTGTTTTTTTTGTGTTTTTTTTTTTTTTGTTAATACAAACACTCAGTTTGTATTAAATACACTCAGTTCTTTAAAAGTCTGCAGAACACTCAGTTCTACAGACTTTTTAAAAATAAACACACTACCTACTGCTTACTAACTACTTTGTTGACTATTTAAAAATACAAACAGTCTAACAGCAATTTCCTATTCGCATATTGTGCTCTATTATATGCCTTCATAACTGCTGTTACTAGATTTCTTCACTGAATGAACTGTAAGCATATCTTATTTGCTTGTGCTCTGAAATCCACTTCATCTGAACATAACCGCCTTAAGCGTAGGAATTGACTTTCAGTAAATTTTTCTGAGTACCTTGTCAGGCATGATTGGAGACCCTGCCTCGATCTAAAAAATAAATGCAATGAGATTGCTCAAATTCCTCTCCACTACTGCTAAAATCATCCATAGAATCCTGAAAGGACATCTTTTTCTCAGATTTTCCGTAATCAGGATGCAGCCACAAATAAACCATACTATTCTGATAATCCATCTCATCCATATGGGATTTGTGAATCTTCAACTGTTTTATTTTTAAACTGGTCTGTGGTCTGTCCCATATGCCATAAGAATGTGGTATAATTGTCGAAATCCTCTTTACTAGCATTCATTTTGGTCTCTATAGATATTATCAATTCTTGAAACTACCATTTGTTTTTTAATTTGTTCAACCAATAATTTCATTAGATCTTGAGAGCATTTGTTCACAGTTCTAATCCATTTGGACACAAACTGATCTTTGTCCCTGAAAATATTGGGGTAGATTTTAAAAATCTATGCGCGCGCGTACTTTTGTTCGCGCACCAGGCGAGAACAAAAGTACGCGGGATTTTATAAGATACGCGCGTAGCCGCGCGTATCTTATAAAATCCGGGGTCGGCGCACGCAAGGGGGTGCACATTTGTGCAACTTGTGCGCGCTGAGCCCTGCGCGCGCTGCCTGTTCCCTCTGAGGCCGCTCCGAAATCGGAGCGGAGGGAACTTTCCATTCACCCCCCCGCACCTTCCCCTCCCTTCCCCTACCTAACCCCCCCCCGGCCCTATCTAAACCCCCTCCCTACCTTTATCTTAAAAGTTACTACTGCCTCGGGGCAGTAGTAACTTATGCGTGCCGGTGAGGCAGGCCCCGACACAGGCCACTGTGTTGGGGCACTTGGCCATGCCCCTGAAACGCCCCCGAGCCAGAAACATGCCCCCGGACACGCCCCGGACACGCCGCATCACTCCCGACATGCCCCCGACACGCCCCCTAGGCAGGCCCTGGGACGTGCGCAAGGGGGTTTTAAAAGGGTTATGCGCATACCTTACGCGCGTAACCCTTTTAAAAACCGGCCCATTGGGTTCACGTTGCATACGTAAACCCCTCAGTATCATTTTATGCTTCAAATACTCAATCATGGTTGCTGAATGTAATTCTAGCTGCATAGATATTTTTTATGATTAAGTAATGATTGCCATAACTCTGAACTATATTCTTTCAGTGTTTGATCATAGTGGAACAGCGAGGTCTGTTTAAGCACCTCCTCGATGTGTGCCTCACTGAAACTAAATGCTAATTTTAAAGTCTCTGCTTGATCTTTGTGTTCAAGCATCCTTTTTCAAATTAAATACCATTATTTAGGTCATTGCAGTGGCTCAATAGCAAGTGCTTTATAGGACCCTATAGTATGTGCGGTGTTTGTGACTGTGAAAACATCATAAAGAAGAATACTAGTGATTATGAATACTTGGCATTACAAGTCTGACATGTGTACATCAACATGATGATAGAGTTGCGTTTGTGTATATAGGTAGTCCCTGAAGAAGCCCGCACGAACGGGTGAAACGAGATCTTCGTTGGGTGTTATTGAATTTGTATGTAAAAGCAACCATTTTTATGTATATCATAATCATTGAAAAGTTATCGTGAGGTAGTACACTACACATTGTGAACGTTTATAAGTGTCATATTCAGTGTAATTAATGATCATGTTGGGTGATTTTAAGTGTTGAGTGTGTTGTTTGAGTATGAATGGGTAGTGAGTATGGAGGGTAATGTATGAGAGGTAGAGTTTTAATGTATATACCGCTTAGATAGGAGTTTCTATGTATTAGGTGAGATTGAAAATATGTATGAACATATTCAATAAAATAATATTGTATGGAGATTTATTTGTTATAGGTCCTCTGGTTGTGGTTGTGTCAATGGCAAGTGCTGCACACTACCTTGCAGAAGACTGATTCATTTCCCAGGCTAGTCTTCCGCCCTCTGGGCTGGCTGGGACTGTAAATAGTGTGGAGGTAGCATTCATAATTCATGGGAGAAAGGGAGGTATTACTCACTGAGGACCTTTAGTGGCCAGACTTAGGGTCCATATTAGCCAGGAATCTGAGGGAGAGGCAGTTTGTGGCTCTGCAGACTGTCAGAATGTTGAATTTGGTGGGCCACATGCTCCTCCCATGAGCCACCACACTCACTCATTGGGCCGGGCCTCTGCAGTTACTCTCCAGTGCCACCAGGTTACTCTCCCTTCTGTGGTAGGACACCTTTCCTTGGTATAGCAGGATCCTTAATAGATCTTCAAAGAACCAGCAGAGGTTCCCACCAAATACCTGCTGGCCCTGGCACCCAAAGGCTTAACCTGATGGGAATGTGGGCTGGTATAAACGAAGCTACAGTTGGGCTTTTGCCTTATCTGACTCTACTTGCTGATGGTGGGGACCTGCAGGGCTCCACCCTGTAGGTTGCACCAGGTCTATCTTGGTCCAAGGGTCTATGCCTGCAACAGATTGCCGAGGCCATGGACTCAGCGGATGTCTCAGCCTTGTAGGCTATCCAGGGTCTCACACACAAGTTGAAAGAACAGAAATTTCTGGAGATCCTGGCTGCTTCTATAGAATGACTTTCCACTCATCTGAGGTTTCCACGACGTCATCGACCCAGTTACCACCTGTTTCGATACCACCACTTTCCATAGCACCCAGCCACCCTATACTGTAACTAATAGCCCTGCCCTAGTATGCCTGGGACCCCAAGCAATGCCATGAGTTCCTGAACCAGTGCCTTATGCACATCACATTGCAGCCTCCGTTGTTCCCAGACAACTTCACCAAGTCTTCATATATTCCCTCCCTTCTGGACGGCAAGGCACTGGCATATGCCTCTCCCTTCTGGGAGCATGCAGACACATTTCTATACAACCTGCAACAATTCACAGGCATATTCCAGATGGTATTTGAAGAACCTGGCCAGTTAGCCATCATGGGTTCTGATCTACTCCATCTCTGCCAAGGCACCAGAACTTTAGCGGAATATGCCATTGAATTCCGTACCCTGGTAATGGAACTTAATTGTCAGGAGGACTGTCTCCTCACCATTTCCTGGAAAATGTGTCCCCCAGAATTAAAGATAAGCTTGCTGCTCAGAACATCCCACTTCCCTGGAAGGGCTTATTGAACTGACAGGTAAGATTGAACACTGAGTACAGCAAAGGGCAAGAGAACTTTGAACACCTCAAAGAGCAGTTAAGCTGGCACCCCGGTACAAATGGCCACTTTCAACCCTGCCCCTACTCCTCCAACCATCCGTGCTCCTGAAGAATCCATGCAGGTGGGTTGAAGCCGTTTAGCCTCCAAGGAGAGGCTCCACTGAAAACAACTAGGCCTAGGTCTGTACTGTGTGGCCCAGGGCCATCTACTAGCTCAATGCCCGCTGATGTCAGAAACGCCAGCACCTAGGGTCCAGTGGGGGGATGACCTTAGGTTTTACCATCCCAGCTTCACAACTACTACTCCTTATGACCATAAGAGTGGGTTCCCTAAGTTTCAAACCCAGTCATACCCAGGCATTTGTGTACTCTGGTTCCAGAGGAAAATTCATTATGAAAAAACTCGTAGACCAACTACTGATTCCCACCATGCACAGGGCTTCACCTCTGATAATCTCCTCTATCTACAGGGACCCCCTTCCTGGCCAAATTACCCATACTACCATGCCACTAACACTATGCACGGGCCTCCTCTACCAAGAGGAGATTCGTTTCCATGTCATCGCCAGGGCAATCCATCCCAATGTCCTGGAACTACTCTGGCTACAGCATCATCATCCCCAATTTGACTGGACTGCCCTACAGCTCACCCCTTGGGGCTAAGAGTATAGGGACACTTGTCAGGAACATATGGAACCCCCTCACCATGGCTTCAACACTTTCCAACCTTCCTCCTTAGTATGCCAACTTCGAAGACATTTTCTCAAAGAGAAGAGCTGAGACTACCACCTCACCATTCATGTGTCTGTGGAATCAACCTTCTCCCAGATAGAAAGCCTCCATGGGGAAGGGTTTACCCATTGTCACTCCACGAGACCAGAGCCATGTTGGATTATATCCAGGAAAACCTGAAGCAGGGTTTTATTTGACAGTCTTCCTCCCCGATAGGAGCCTGGTTCTTCTTTATGGCAAAGGATGATTGCTCTCTCAGGCCATGTATTGATTACCACGGATTTAATGCCATCACTAAAAAGGAATGCTACCCCTTGCCATTAAAATCAGAAGTCTTTGACTGCTTCGAGGGTACAGAGTTCTTTACCAAACAACATCTCAGGGGAACATATAACCTCATCCAAATTAAGGCTGACAATGTGTTGAAAACAAGTTCTAACACTCCCGATGGGCATTATAAGTATCTTGATATGTACTTTGGGCTTTGCAATGCACCTGCAGTCTTCCCAAAGATCGTCAATGAAATTTTTTGCGACTTCCTTGACATTTGGGTGGTTGTGTGCCTAGACGGTATATTAATCTTCTCCAGGATCTGGGCACATATTGTCGGGAGGTGCACATAATCCTGCAACATGTGCGAGAAAACAACTTATATGCCAAGTTGAAAAAATGCCTTTTCAAAAAAGAGGAATTTCTCTTCCTAGGGTACATTGTCTCCCATGATGGATTCCATATAGATCCTGATAAAGTGAGAGCCATCCAGGACTGGCTCTGCCCAGTGGAGCTTCTAGCATTGCAGAGATTTCTGGGCTTTGCCAACTATTATCACTAGTTTATTCCAAAATTATTCCTCCATGGCAGCCCCCCTCATGGCTCTTACCCAACAGGGTGCAACGCTAAGAACTGGCCCTCCTGAAGCCATAGAGGCATTCCAAGAACTGAAGAATGACTTTTTGAAAACACCTTGTTTCCATCATCCAGATCCCATGCGTCCCTTCTTCCTAGAAGTGGATGCTTCTCACTGAGGATAAAGGCATTTCTAAGCTAACGCTTGCCAGAAGGAGTACTTCATCCTGCTCATTCTTTATTCTTTTCAAAGAAATGTTCTCCCATGGAACACAACTACAATATTGGTGATAGAAAATTCTTGGCCATCAAATTAGCTCTTGAAGACTGGTGCCATCTACTTGAAGGAGGCCAGTATCATATTACAATATATGTATATCACAAAAGTCCCAAATACCTTCACCATGCTCAGGAAATGAATGCAAAATAGGCTTGCTGGTCTTTGTTTTTTGCCTGTGTCGACTTTGAACTGTGGTATCACCCAATGCTTAAGAACCTATGGGCAGATGCTGTCATGCTCCTTTCAACCCAAGGACATCCAGAGCCTCCCAGGCATATCTTTGACTCCACTAAAATTCTTCTGGCTGCCTCCATAACCGACCCTCCAGGGAAGATGGTCATATCTTACGGATTACATGAGAAAGTGTTGAAATAGGGCTATGACTCCTGGGTCACAGGCCACCCTGGATAGGCTCGAACCCTTGAATTGCTTCAGCAATATTACTAGTGACCCCAAATGAAGAAAGATGTCAGGGCCTACATTGACTTATGCCCTACCTGTGCACAACAAAACATGCTGAATGGTCATCCCTGGGGGCTGTTACAGCAATTGTCAGCATTCAGGTAACCCTGGACCCACTTGTCCATGGATTTCATTGTCAATCTCCACATCTCAAACAGTGCCACAGTGATCTGGGTGGTCATAGATCATTTCTCAAAGATGGCTCACTTCGGGCCACTTCCGGGCCTCTCTTCTGCCCCAGAATTGGCATGGCTTTTTATGCTCCATTTATTTTGCCTGCTTGGCTTGCCAAAACATATGTCAGACCAATGGGTGGAATTCACCACAAAATACTGGCGCTCACTTTGTAAGAAATTTGGCATCATGCTAGATTTCACCACAGTGTATCTCCCCCATTGAAATGGATAAACAGAACGCATGAATCACACTATAAAAACCTTTCTCCGAGCCTATGTCAATGAGTGCCAAGACAACTGGGCCACTCTCTTTCCCTGGGCCGAGTTCTCGCACAAGCCATTGGGTCTTCTCAATTCCAACTGGTTTATGAAAAACAGCCATTACCACCTCTGCCACTCCCTGTGGCAGCATCCTCACCAGCATCCCAACTGTCTGCCCAGGAACTACAAGAACTATGGGCAGAAAAGCCGCTGACAGGCCAAAAGAACTACTGATGCCCACAGAAGGGCCAGCTCCTCAATTTAAGGTGGGCGAGAAAGTGTGGCTGTGTACCCGACATCTATGCCTGAGAGTGTCTTCCATGCATATTGCTCCGCGCTGCATTGGGCCTTTCTCAGTACTTCAGCAAGATGGATGCATGACGAATCAGCTGATGTTGCCACCAACATTGAAGATAAGTAATGTTTTCCATGTGTCATTACATAAGCCAGTGATACTCTCCTGGCCCTCTTGGGACCCCCCCCAAAAGCCTCAAGAAGTGATGAGAGATGGTAACACATTTATGAAGTTGAAAAAATCCTAGACTTATGCCTGAGGAGAAAAAGGATCAAGTATCTCCTTTCTTGGAAGGGATGTGGCCACGAGAAGAACTGTGGGAGCAAGCCTCCAACATCCTGAATTGCAGCTTATTAAGGGACCTATTTATGTCACCCCAAGAAAGGCTCGCGGTGGGAAAAGGCCAGTGGTGCCCCATAATGACCTCACTCAGAAAGTTCTATAAAAGGCCACTGATGAATCTCCCATTTGCCTCGGCAGCAGGTCTCCCTACTGTTCTAGTACTGTGAGTTGCTCCAGCATCTTATTCTCTTGATCCTGTGTCTTCATCTTCAGTTTCAGTGTTCTTCATCCTTGTTCATTTCCAGCATTCTTCATCCTTGTTCTTCAGTTCTCGTGTTCAGTTTTTCAGTTCTTCAGTGTTCCACATCTCCTCATCTGCCTGCCTGTTCTGCTCCTTATCTTCCTGCCCAGCCTATCCATCCCACCTTCCCTTCAGATGGATATCTGGTATTGAATTCAGCTTGCCTCATGGATCTCCCTTGAACGCCACCTGCCACTGACCACAGCCTGCTTGCTGGACATCCTTGAATGCTGCCTGCCACTGACCACCCCCTGCCTCCTGGACATCCTTGAACGCCACCTGCCACAGACCCCAGCCTACTTCCAGATTCACCTGTACTACCTAATGTCCTCAATGGATCTTCCAACCACTGGCCCTGGCACCCAAAGGCTTAACCTGAGGGGAATGTGGGCTGGTATAGGCGAAGCTCCAGGTGGGCTTCTGCTTCATCTGACTCCACCTGTCGACAAAGGGGTCATGCAGAGCTCCACCCTGCATGTTTTTGCATCTCCTCCTCGGTCCAAGGGTCCTCGCCAGCAACATAGTACATGTCCTTTATTTTTAAAATAATACTTCCTTTTGGTCACTTTTTAGCTATTGGTGCTAACTGCAGTCATTTATTACTAAGGGGAGTCTAAACCAGGTTGCTCCCTGCCCTTATTCTTCAAAGACTCCTTGTAAATACATACGTTAAGGGGGAGCTTCTTTGAAGAATAGGAGCCATAGTTTCATTTTACATATTCAGTATGCAATGTATTAAAATTATTTGCTTTGAGTCATATAATGACAATGCTATGACAAACAAACCAAATACCTACAATTACCTGCATTGTTGTATATATTTTACATGCCCCATGATGGTTGTTTATTTTCAATATCCATATTTTGTCATTTGATTATGTCATCCTTAGACCTAGCTGTCTCATCATATCTGCCATGTTTAGGCCTGGTCCCAAGGCCAGCTAACAAAGTCCTGCCTTTTCTAGGCCTAACATTGTTGGCCATTAGGATTGGTACCTCATTCACATCAAAATAGGCTGATCTTATACTGATTTTGTCCCATTGCATGCATGGAGTTGTAATGCTGATTTCCCTAACAAAAGTGGGACTATATTTCCATACTTGCAATGGGTCAGCACCAGGCCTGGATTATCCTGTTAGGCTGATTTGGTGAGGTGGTATAGTACTTTATTTAAAACATGCAGGCCAAGGACTTCCCAGTCTGTCTTCTGCCATATTTAGGTACAATGAGTACTGGTGGTGCCCACATTTTCCTTGTTAGTTTTACACATTGGGACCTACTTATCCCACTTAGCTCAGCAGGGTCCTTTTTGAATACTCAAACAAAATGTTGCTGATTCAAGATTCAGTTGATGTACTGAATGTCCTCTCTCTCCTCACTGCTGACCTCCAGCCAAAGTCCCATGCTCTCAGTGAACAGGTTTTATTCTAATAAGGAGCACAAAAGGGGCAAGGGCTACCTGCACAAAACTGTTCTCCTTTTATCCTGGGTCAGCTTTGCCTACTGTTTCTCCCTCAAAGTTGTTTTGATAGACTCTTCTCGGAGTTACTAAGGTTGATGGGGGAGGGATAATTGGGCAGGTGTCATAATAATTGGTTCTTTCCTGAATCTACTTTGATTCACTTCCCTTATCACTTTAATGACTGTGTGGGATTTTGATGAGAATCAGCATAGAAGCACCCACATTTCCTTTAGGGCAGAATGATGGGAGAGGCTAAGAAAGAAGAAATACAAATAAAATGTACACACTAATATAACTTTAAATAAAAAATGAAATTAAATTGGGCATAATGAAAATAATTCTCCCCTTCTGTTCCTCACCACAAATGGGAGGCTACTGTTTCTCTAAGTCTTTTTCCAAAAATTAAGTTTTACCCCTCAGCATCCCCAATAAGTGCATTCTGAAAACATTGATAGAATTCTGAAGCTACTTTAGAGGATGCCAACTCATTTTCAGAAGTTTAACAAAATCTCAATACATCTTACAATGAATGGATATCAGATTTCCTTGCTAATGTACAGTGCCAGGACTGAAGGCATTTAAATCTTGCTAAGTTAAATGTCATCCTTATCATTTGGAAGATCAAGTCTTGCTTTTCATGCTTGATCCAACATCCATATGCCCCATCTTTGCCACCCAGACCAATTAATGCAAGAATTATTAATATTAAATATTAGGATGTACCATAGGAACATTTTGGTAGCGTCCATTTAATTTTCAATGAATTAACCAGTTTCCAAAATGCTGTACAGATTGATATTAATACAATTTTTCCATAGGAATATTTTTAGAAACCATTCCAGGATCAGGAATATGACACAGGAGACAAGTAAAGACTAGTTCTTTCCCCATCAAGGATTACTCTCTGTCTAAAGTGTAACGCATCTTGTCACATGATATATGCATGGTGATACATAAAAACAATCATTGCCAGGTTCATTTATTTCTCAGATTTGTTTCCTGCCTTGCTTCAGATCCACCCTTTTTCTCATTTTACATATCTGGAGGGCTTTAAATCTTTCCCACCATGAAAAGAATATTAATGACCACTTTAAAGCTATTTCTTTAAGTAAACCTTCCATTTTTCCTTTGTTGATAACAAATATATTTCCTAAATCATTATGTTATATCACTCCCAAGTACTTTATCCCCTCCTATTTTCAATGAAATGAATACTAATCTAATTTAGTCTTTCTACAATTAATATTGAGGGGGAGAGCTTATTTTTCCCAATTGATTTTGTAATGTGACAGATCTGAAAAAAAAAACCCAGTAGAGTCTAACTGTTTAGGAATTGGAAACATTTAACGCTGCCAACTACATCAATATATCAGTTGCATAAGTGGATAATTTACATTCAATACAGTTAACAGTGAATGCATAAATTCTTTACAGGGTGATTCATCAAATCGCATTAGGGCCTTATCGCAGGTGTTAGGGCACTAACGCCTGCGATAATGCCATAATGCATTCAATAATGCATCGCATATGTAAATTAAAAAAATTTAGTTAAAAAGGAGGAGCTTGGGCAGAGTTTATGAAAATGAGGGATATTTAACATCGAGTGTGATAGCAATAATGCACGCTATTGCATGATTTAATGCTGGAAATAACTACATCATTTTTCCTGGCTTTATGCTATGCGTTATGCCCAAAATGGGATTTTTGATAAAAATCACAAATCCCATTTCAGGGAGAGAGGGAGAGAGAGAGAGTCTCTGGGGAGGTGCACATATTAGTCAACTTTTTATACCACTGTTAGTAGGGCAACTAATAACTCGTGGTGAGGTTTTGGTGGTAGCCTAGGTTATGGGGAGCAGTTTTACATGCACAGTCAGAGGTATGAATAGTACAGTAGACTAGAGATGTGCTTAGTTTTTATCTGCCGGGTCGGGCTTCAGGTCGGGCGACCCGTGGAAAACTTTGTTTTCCAATGGGTGTTTTTTTTTTTTTCCGGCAATTTTCACTGGAAAAAACCCCCACCCCAACCCTTCAAATTTACTTAAATACAACCCCCCAACACACACCATCCTGATCCCCCTCCAAGACTTACTAAAAGCCCTGGTAGTCCAGCGGGGTCCCAGGAGCAATCTCTCCCTCTTGGGCCGTCGGCTGCCAGTAAACAAAATGGCTCCGGTGGCCCTTTGCCCTTACCATATGACAGGGGCTACTGGTGCCATTGGTCGGCCCCTGTCACATGGAAGGAGCAATAGATAGCCCACGCCATTTTCTTTAAACCCCTCAGAAATGGCTTCATCATTTTATTTTATTGCTTACACATCCTCCATAGCAGAAGTAAAGTTATGCGGCAGGGGACCTCAGCATGCCGAAAACGCCCATGCTCCACCCAGACCACATTCATGCCCGCCCCCATTTTGGAAACTTTTCATATACGTGCACATCGGATTTTACGAGCATATCTAGGTGCTTTTTAAAATAGGGTCACCGTACATAGGCCCAGCTTATTCATGCAACCCCTCAATTGATATGCACACTGGGCTTTTAAAATTCACCTATAGGAGAGCAGAAGCTGTCAGTCACTGTACCTTGGATAATATAGAAAGTGTGGGAGGCAAGATGGCCATGTGAATAGAGACGCCAAAAGCTGCTCCTCGTCCTTCAATTGCTTTTTGACTTCTCTCCTTTATCCATGGCACCTAAATGAAAGGGAAACATTAGGGTTTATCCTCCCAAAACCCTTTACCTTGAGGGGCAGCAATTGATCACCTCATTTGCATTTCTGTCCCCTGATGTTGCTGGCAGCTTGGTCCCTATGGAGAGTTCCAGCGGAGAAGCAGTGGACTCTCTGGGGGGAGAGTTCTCTCTCAGCCCCCAGCTTCAAGTCTCTTTGCCAGTTATTGGATGCAAAGTTCCCTCGTCAATCGCTGCGGCACAGAGTGATGAATTGCAAGCTGTGCGGGAGGGGGTCATCATGCATTTGGCGTTCCTTACATATTTATCGGAGGGATTAGATTCAACTTCCCTGAAGTCTATCTTCCCATTTCCTGTTCCTGTTAAGGATTCTATTGTTAAATTGACTTCATCTTTTTCTGCATCGGATTTGGAAAATTCATCTGCAATTGGGACGACTTAGAAGCCTCCCCCGAAACCAGCAGAGGTAATGTTAGATTCTTTGTGGCACTTAGTTTCTCATTTTGGTCAAGACCAAACCATTGTTTCTCATAAATTGAATTCTTTTTCATCTAAACTGGATCCATTGATTTCCTCTCATGACCTTAAGATTACAGAGTATGACAATAAAATTGTTTCCTTGCAGCAAGATCTCAATAATTTGGTTGCTGCTCAGTCTAGTTTGGCTCAGGAGCGTAGTAACCTTTCCAGATGGCTTGACCACTTGGAAAATTCATCTAGACGCTTAAATCTATATTGTCTGAACTTTCCTAAGATTATGGGCGAACTTCCTATCATGACTTTAAGGAGATTATTTTTTGGCTCTTTTGAAATTTTCTGCTGATGTTTTACCATTTATTAACAAGGCACATTTTCTTCCTGTTTCGTCACGCTCCAATTTGCTGTCTTTAAACGTATCTCAACTTCTTGTTAACATCTGGATATAAAATAATTGAACATGTTACATTGTTTGTTTCCTTTGTAATTGATATGGATATAAGAAAGGTCATGCCTTCTTATTTTCATAATTTAGACTCTGAATTTCATGGTCAGAAAGTCTGTATTTTTCTAGATTTATCTAGATTTACTCAGGAGCAGAGGAGAGGGTTTTTATGCTTAGACAGGAGGTGTTAGCATTGGGGGCTTCCATTATGCTATGGTACCCTTGTAACTATCATGTTAAATATTTATCAGATAATTATATCTTCTTCTCTCCTGAGCAACTTAGATCTTTCATTAATACTAACAGGGATTTAACATCATCTCCTGTCCCCTCTAAACAGCAATAGGCTTGCATGGTGATTATCATTAATAATTTCTTATTTCGCTCCTCAGTTTTTTCCTTGCCTCCTCCTCAATTTCCTTTGTTAGAGTGGTTAAATATCATCATTAATGTTGCCTTATTATTATTTCATGTATATTTGTATTTGATGTTTTCCATTTCATATTGGGGTAAATGTTTAAAAAGTACGTGTGCACGTCCATGTGTGCGCGCTACCCAGTGTGAGGGTGAGTGGGCATGTGTGTGTAAGAGGGAGAGAAATGAGTGAGCAAGCATATATGTAAGAGGGATGTGTATGTGGGGAAAATGAGGGGAGTAAAGCTGCAAGTGAGCATGTGAGAATGTGTCAGAGAATGAGAAATGAGAGTTAGCATTTATAAATGAGCACGTTTGTGTGTGGAAAGTGATTTTCAACATATGAGTGTTAATGTGTGTTTGTGAATGAGAGTAAGTTTTGTGCACATCTGGTCCCTCACCCCTGCCCTCTCAATCCCCTCCCCCACTGCATTCACGGTAATCTCAGAGTGACTGGAAATCAAAAGTTCCCAGGTATGTCTATATGGCAGGCTACAAGCACTGTAATAACTAGAAGCCTTAGCAGAATTGCTGGCACTCATTTAATCAGTCCATCTGACAGGTTATGCAGCAGACCTGAGTTTAGGGCAACAGTTTTGTTATTTGATATAGGATGGGAAGGATACCGGATGTGAACTAAATTGAGGATCATGTACACTCATATATCCAAGATGATGAAATGCTAAGGAGGAAGACAGCAAAAACTGTCCTGACTAGGGTATTATATCTTACAAGAAGTCATGCATCAAAGCTGGCAGCTGGCAGGGGATTTTAATGTTCATGTCAATAAGTTCAGCCGTCAACAAGCTGGTGAGTTTTTATGCACAATGCCTATACGGTAATTGGTTTCTCTCAAGTGGTGGATTTTCCCACTAACACTGCAGGTCACTCCATTTGATCTGGTGTTTCAGATACACTGTTTCCATATTATACTTGATGGTCTAAATTGTTTCTATTTTACTGTCCTGGTTAGAGCACTCCCTAATCAAGCTCAGGCTTTTTTTTGGAATTTAGAGGTGTAGGAGTTCAGCCCTCTAAGGTTGTAACTGCAATTATAGGTAAGACTGAAGCAGCAAAATTTGAGAAACATTTACCTGATATCTAGGTCAAGATGCCAATGGGAAATACTGCTGTCATGTTGATTGTTTGGAATACCCTATTGAGTGCTGCTGTAGCAGCAGTAGCACCCGCAATTTGAAGAACTCCATAATCCCATAAATACTTTTTATTATGAATGTTTTTATTGTAAGCTACCTCGGGCTAAAATTATAGGGGTAGATTCTATGAACTTGCGCGCGTGCCCGATTTTATAACATGCGCTTCGGAGCGGCCTGGGAGGGAACTTCTCAACCCCCTACCCTAAGCTCCCTTCCTCTTCTCCTAACCAACCCACCCCCTATCCCTAATCTAGGCCCCCCCCCCAAAAAAAATTGTTTTACCTGCTGCGCGCCTGCCTAGGGACAGGCACAGGTTGCATGCACCGGCACCAGGCCGGCACGCGATCCTCTGACACAGCAGCAAATGGCCGCTGTGCCGGAGGCCTCTGGCCCCGCCTCACCCCAACCCCTGGACAACCCCCTCCCCACACCTTTCCCAAAGCCCCGGGACTTAGACTTGTCCCTGGGCTTTACGCGCGTTGCCGTGCCTTTGTAAAATAGGCCTGGCGCGCGTAACCCCACCTATGCGTAGGCTTTTTAAAATCTGGCCCATAGAGAGTGGGTTCTAAAATAAAAATAAAAAAATAAATATTCCCTACTACATCATGCAATTTTATGTCCTGTCTTCCAAATTCTCAAATGAAACCATGATCATTTACAAATCTTATTGAGTCACATTTAAAGTCTAGATGTATTTATTAATAATTGTGCAAAATCTTGCTCCACATGTCTGAGGAATTTCTCAGGAAATCTTTGGTAACTACTATATTTTGCAAATATACTAGCAGAGTCCTCTCTTTGTTTTCACAGTTAAATTCACATATATATTTGTCCATCTTAATTCCTGACTTAGATTCACTGTTGCAAACATGCAAATCATGACATCACTGTTTAACATGATGCACAGCAGTTTTTCTGATAAATCCCATGTCATGCAGGACTCACTAGCTCTCTCCAGAATTTTCTAACTTCCTTTTTTGTTTTTGTACCAGTAAAACATGAAGCCATTGCTAACAGCTGTACCCTATTAGGGATGTCACTTTTAAGTCTGTACATTTTCTCATGCTCCTTATAATGCAAAACTATGCTTCATAAATGATCTCCATTATGCTATGCATTTTTGTATCTTCATCTCCATATTTGTTGGCAAAATCCATCAGTCCATACTTCGTTAGATGATGTGTCAATATATAATCTCCAATATTTTCCATATAAATTACTATGATATATTGTCGGTTTTCACATATGGATCACAGAGTCTCCATTTTGTTTAAAGAAAGAGAACCGATATAACCTTTTAGTTCTTTAGGATCTTCAACTGATTTGGTCTTACATTCACAGTGACTTTCATCCTTGCTGGATAGAACAATTCAAATCTACTTTCCTTATTTCTTTACTGCTCTTGTATTGCCAGCAACTTCTTCTTTTTCTCTGCAATGACTTTAATTAGATCCTTTCTTTCCCACAGCACAGGTGCCCATATCTGATAATTTGATTATTTAGCAACTGTAGTAAAGACATGTCTCCATAAATTTCTCTCTCAAAAGCCCAAAATTTTAGAGGGCTTGATAATCAAAGAAATCCATCTAAGTAAAGTAGCTGGATAAGACTTATTCGGCTATGCTGCTGAATATCCCCAAAGAAATTTGTTATCTGGATAAGTCTTATCCAACTAACTTTAGATCTGCTATTGAACATATCTAACTTATCTGGTTAACTTAACAGGATAAGTCTGAATATTGGCACTTATCTAGCTAAGTTAATCAGATAAGTAAATCCTCTCCGAAATGGCCATTTCCTACCAACCACTTAGCTGGATAAGTACTTAACCGATTAAGTACTTATCTAGCTAAATACTGACTGCTGAATGGAGCCAGATATTCAGCCGTCGCCACTTAGCTGGTTAAGACAGCACTTATCCAGCTAGCTAGCACAGAATATTGACCTCTAAATTTATTCTCTGACTCTTAAAGGTGAATTTTAAAAGCCCTATACATGCCATGTGGATTTAAGAGGCCCACAGCCATACGCATATCTCCCGTTATGTAGATAAAAAAGGTTTGGCAAAAAAGGGGTGGAATGGGGCAGGGTATGGGCGGGGCTTGGGTAGGGCATGGGCGGGCTGGGACTGCACCCATGAAATCTGTTACACGCACTAGCACGCGCCGGGATCCCACAACTGCATAAATTACTTCTGCTATGGACAGTATGTAAGTAGTTAAATTAAAATAACACCACACAAGAACACCTCAACTAACACGCAACATGATCCCTCCTCAACAACAGACCATACCAAGCTAAAGCAGGTCCGCAGCCTTGGGGTTATTATTGATAATCACCTTACTTTGAACAATTTCATCTCAACCACAATCAAGAGTGGCTTCTTCAAGTTACATACTTTGAAAAGAATTAAACCGTTATTACATCCTCAGGACTTCCGGACGGTGTTACAAGCCACAATTCTACCAAAGATTGACTATTGTAATGCACTACTACTGGGTCTCCCTAAAAGCACAATTCAACCTCTTCAGATGTTGCAGAATGCCGCTGCTCGTTTAATTACTAATACTCGACGGCATGAACATATTACTCCAGCACTCATGTTCCTACATTGGCTACCCGTATCCTTCAGAATTACTTTTAAAGTTCTCTCACTCATCCACAAATCAATTCACAACCAAGAGATGCAATGGTTCTCTGATCAGCTCAATTTTCGCACCTCCAACAGACCAATTAGAAATATTCACCAAGCGAAATTAGCTGTCCATCCACTAAAACACATCAAACACGTTTCCACCATAGACCGATCATTCTCCATAGCGGGTATCAAAATCTGGAACAACATGCCGTTGGACCTGCGTCTTGAATCCTGTCACAAAACCTTCAAACAAAACCTTAAAACATGGTTGTTTGAACAAGCATTCACTCTATGAACCTCATCTAACCTAAAAATTCAGCTATCCCTTATTATTCCTCACTGGCTCCAAGTTCTTTTCCTCGCATTTTGTATTTACATTCTGCTATTCCATACCCCCCCACTGTTACTCAATTTAGGCTATTGTATGCAATGTGACATTGGTCTCGCTGCTGACAGTTAATTTGCTCCTGCGAATACATGGTTATTTATATTTTATTGTTTGATATTTAATGATGTATGCATATTATCTTTAAAAACCTTGTTTCTGTAAAGCCTTTTGCTGTCAAATATTTTACTGTTTTTTTTTTAAACTGTTACATGTAAAGCCTGTTGCTAATTTATTGTTTCACTGTAAACCAAGGTGATGTATGTCTATACGTACCACGGTATAAAAGAATCTATAAATAAATTAATTAATTAAAAAAAGGGTTGTCAGCAGGGTTTTAGGAGTCGGGGCTAGTAGGGTAAAGGTGGCAAGCTAGGTAGGGGGTTTAGGAAGTCTGCTCCTTTACTGGGGTGAACTGGGAAATAGGCCTATTGCATCGTGCGTACCTACTAAAATTCCCCTCTTATGCACTCGAGATGGGATTCGCGCACACATGTGTACATTGATTTAAAATTGTGTGCGTATGTGTGTGCAGGTAGCCGATTTTATAGCTTGCATGCACAAACGCATGCATGTTAAAAAAAATTGGCGTATCCGTGTGCATGTGCCAGCAAACTCGCACATTTGCGCATGCGCATCAGTTTGAAAGTTACCATCTCTTTATTTGAATCTTCTAAGTCCATTTTTAGTTCAATGTTTTTAACTTTTTTCTGTAACACAAGTAGTACTAATGTTGGAACATCCAGCTGAGCATTCTGTCTTCGTCACTGGGAAATACCTAGCAATCCTAATAGGAAAGTCCATTCCATAGTGTTCATGTCCAAATTTGTCTGGCTAATAATTGCTAATGGACCTGTTCTGAGAAACTTGTCCAAACTGTTTTAAAACCAGTTATGCTATTTGACCTCATCCTTCAGCATCCCAATCCAGAGTTTACATTTGTGTTGTCTAAAAAAGTACTTACATATTTTTAAAAATCTGGTACTGTTTATTTCATGGATTTTATCTTAGTCCTAATGCTGTTTGAAAGGGGAAGTAATCTTTCCTTATTAACTTGTTCTATACCAATCAAGATTTTTATATAAATCTCTGTCATCGCAGTCTTCTCTTCTCCAAGATGAACAGTCCTAACCTGTTAAGCCTTTCTTCATAAGGGAGTCATTCCATATCTTTTAGTATTTTAGTTGCTTTTTTCTGTATTTTTATAGACTAGAAAAATTTTAACAGTGCAAGTATAATATAAAACATTTATTCCAATAAGACATGTCAATGAAAAAAATATAATTATTGCTAAAATCTCATAAAAATAGAGCAATCTATTAGCAAATCAAAAGCTAAAAATAAAATTAAGGAAAAGCAAGAGACTATATAATAAAATTATAAAAGCACTGCAAACAATATGATGGTATTCTAAAATAAGCTAAAACCATCACAACAATGATCCCTAAAATAACAAGCAGTAAAATAGCTTTTCTAACCATGCTACATCTCTTTGTGAGATAGGGTGACCAGAATTGCATACTGAAGGTATGGTTGCATCATAGATTTACAGACAGGCATTATAATAATCTCAGTTTTATTCTCTAGTGCTTTCTGAATATTTATTTCAGTTCTATTTGCTTTTTATTTTTTAACATTACAGCACACTGAGGTGAGGATTTCAATGTATTGTTCACAGTGACTCCAATAAACTTTTCCTGAATGGTAGCTCCTAAAATGGAACCCAGGATGATTTCATTAGATGCACATCATGTTGCATTTGCTCATATTAAGTTTCATTTGCCAGTTAGATGCCCAGGACCTCAGTCATCTGGCAAGGTCCTTAAGCAATTTCCTCACAGTCTGCTTCTGTTTAAGTACTTTGAATAAGTTTGTGCCATTTGCAGATTTGATCACCTTACTTGTTGCTCCCTTTTCCAGACCATTAATAAATAATTCAAACATTACAGCAGGGGTGGGCAGCTCTGGTTCTCGAGAGCCGCAAACTGATCTGGTTTTCAGGATATCCACAATGAATATGCATAAGATATATATGAATACTTTGGAGGCAGTACAAGGAAATATACCTCATTTGTTTTATTTTATTTATTTGACTTATATTCTACTTTTCTGACACTTCATGCATTTTATCCCGATACATTACCTCCAGAATAGGGCTGGACATACACAACATAGCTTAGGCTTCCTTTGTTGGTTGTCCTCTGCAATACAGGACTCCAAATGTTTACCTATTGTCTGCTTCTGGGGTAGTCCTGTGAGCCCGTGATATTCCCAGTATCTTCCTGGCAAGGCCAGGAGTCCCAGAAGCTTCCCTTTTCTGTGGTGTACTTCAGCCAGAAAATCTGGTGCAATTACTGTGTATCTCTAACAGTCTTTGTAGGCTGGCCCTGCAGATGCAGTGTGGGGTCTAGTCCCCAGAAAAAAAATAGTGCAAGCGTCTTAATCTTAAATCATAACCAATTTCTATGTGCAAGGGTCAGACAAGACAATAACATCAATGGTCCGAACCATCGTGTGGGGCTTAGTGAAAACTCTGCATCCTTTCTGCCTCAAGCTTATAAGGCTTAAAAAGAAATTTTTTGTCTTCTCACCACTGTAGTTCCATAAGTTGCAAGCCCTCTGCCCTTGTTTGCAGAAAAAAAAATAGCAACAAGCAAAAACTAAAATCCTACAGGAGGTTTCCAGTGCCGAAGGGCAACAAGAGCTATCATCTCAAGGTAAAGAATTAGAATATCTGAGAGCTCCACCGAGGCAGTCCCTTCCACTTCCATTTTCTCTGGTGTTCTTGTAAGATCTGCGTGTAGTTTTAACTCCTCATTGACTAAATGTGGCTCTTCCTGATCTACTTGCATTTTTTCCCCTGAGACCTCAGGTGTGTCTATCAGGAGTTTAAAATGCTTGCCCTCTCTTAACTTGAAAACATCCTCCCTTGAGTCTCATTGGTTCCTGCCTGCCGCTAGCAACCTGGGAAATGTAGTCTTCCCTCAGATCCACTCATTCTGATTCTTCCTCTACCCTTGCTTCCAGACAAAGATGAGAGGGTTGGCTACCACAATATTCATTATGGATTTCCTGAAAATCAGACCTGTTTGGAGCACTCGAGTACCAGAGTTGTCTACCCCTGCACTACAGATCTTTGGGACATTTCAGTATTTACCTCTTTCCATTTAAAAAAATGACCATGTAGTCCTCCTCTTGTTTTTCTATCTTTTAACTAGTACATACTAGAACATTGTCACAGTATCTTTGGCAAGCATTACTCAACTTCATCCATTTTCTTTTGAAATAATGTGAATTTCATTGTAAGAGCAACCATACGCATGTTAATTTCTTTAGTTGCACCATGAGGGAGTCAGTTGGACTGTTAGATGATCGAGGGGTTAAAGGGGCACTTAGAGAAGATAACGCCATCGCGGAAAGATTAAATGATTTCTTTGCTTCAGTTTTTACTGAAGAGGATGTTGGGGAGGTACCCGTAATGGAGAAGGTTTTCATGGGTAATGATTCAGATGGACTGAATCAAATCACGGTGAACCTAGAAGATGTGGTAGGCCTGATTGACAAACTGAAGAGTAGTAAATCACCTGGACCGGATGGTATACACCCCAGAGTTCTGAAGGAACTAAAAAATGAAATTTCAGACCTATTAGTAAAAATTTGTAACTTATCATTAAAATCATCCATTGTACCTGAAGACTGGAGGATAGCAAATGTAACCCCAATATTTAAAAAGGGCTCCAGGGGCGATCCGGGAAACTACAGACCGGTTAGCCTGACTTCAGTGCCAGGAAAAATAGTGGAAAGTGTTCTAAACATCAAAATCACAGAACATATAGAAAGACATGGTTTAATGGAAAAAAGTCAGCATGGTTTTACCCACGGCAAGTCTTGCCTCACAAATCTGTTTCACTTTTTTGAAGGAGTTAATAAACATGTGGATAAAGGTGAACCGGTAGATATAGTATACTTGGATTTTCAGAAGGCGTTTGACAAAGTTCCTCATGAGAGGCTTCTAGGAAAAGTAAAAAGTCATGGGATAGGTGGCGATGTTCTTTCGTGGATTGCAAACTGGCTAAAAGACAGGAAACAGAGAGTAGGATTAAATGGGCAATTTTCTCAGTGGAAGGGAGTGGACAGTGAAGTGCCTCAGGGATCTGTATTGGGACCCTTACTGTTCAATATATTCATAAATGATCTGGAAAGAAATACGACGAGTGAGATAATCAAATTTGCAGATGACACAAAATTGTTCAGAGTAGTTAAATCACAAGCAGATTGTGATAAATTGCAGGAAGACATTGTGAGACTGGAAAATTGGGCATCCAAATGGCAGATGCAATTTAATGTGGATAAGTGCAAGGTGATGCATATAGGGAAAAATAACCCATGCTATAATTACACGATGTTGGGTTCCATATTAGGTGCTACAACCCAAGAAAGAGATCTAGGTGTCATAGTGGATAACACATTGAAATCGTCGGTTCAGTGTGCTGCGGCAGTCAAAAAAGCAAACAGAATGTTGGGAATTATTAGAAAAGGAATGATGAATAAAACGGAAAATGTCATAATGCCTCTGTATCGCTCCATGGTGAGACCGCACCTTGAATACTGTGTACAATTCTGGTCGCCGCATCTCAAAAAAGATATAATTGCGATGGAGAAGGTACAGAGAAGGGCTACCAAAATGATAAGGGGAATGGAACAACTCCCCTATGAGGAAAGACTAAAGAGGTTAGGACTTTTCAGCTTGGAGAAGAGACGACTGAAGGGGGATATGATAGAGGTGTTTAAAATCATGAGAGGTCTAGAACGGGTAGATGTGAATCGGTTATTTACTCTTTCGGATAGTAGAAAGACTAGGGGACACTCCATGAAGTTAGCATGGGGCACATTTAAAACTAATCGGAGAAAGTTCTTTTTTACTCAACGCACAATTAAACTCTGGAATTTGTTGCCAGAGAATGTGGTTCGTGCAGTTAGTATAGCTGTGTTTAAAAAAGGATTGGATAAGTTCTTGGAGGAGAAGTCCATTACCTGCTATTAAGTTCACTTAGAGAATAGCCACTGCCATTAGCAATGGTTACATGGAATAGACTTAGTTTTTGGGTACTTGCCAGGTTCTTATGGCCTGGATTGGCCACTGTTGGAAACAGGATGCTGGGCTTGATGGACCCTTGGTCTGACCCAGTATGGCATTTTCTTATGTTCTTATGTTCTTAGTATCTTAGGAACTGCAACTTCTCCATAAGGAAGGTTCCAGTTTCCTTGCCAGCAGCTCTTGTCTGTAGTGATAGAAGGGCCTGCTCAGTAGCGATGTGTATTTGTTTAAAACAAATCAAAAAAAATATAACAAATGAAGCCATTCTTAGGCCAATCTGAATGGAACGAACCAAAAATGGCTTCCTGAAAAAATAACCTACACAAAATGAACACATGGCCGGGGCATGCCTGGCTGGACCTCCACAGGCCTCTCCAACCCCCTCTCCTAGCCCACAAAATTAATTTAGCCCAGGACTGAGGGCTGGGGCCCAGCCAGAACCAGACAAGACCCAGCTGGGGCCTCCTAGGACCTCTCTGATTCCAACTCCTGGCCCTCAAAATAAATCTAGTCTGGAGCCAGATGCGGGGCCTGAGTACATCCAGGGCCAGCCTGGGCCTAGCCAGGGCCTCCCTAGTCCCCTCACATGTCCTGTTTAAATTTTCAGGGGCAAGATAATTCTCTCCTCAGCCTTTACTTACCCCATTCCTGAGTCCGGGAAAGTCCTAAAGGGCAGGAGCAAAGTTCACTCACTCCTGTCCGAGTTCCTGGAACCTTAAAAATGGTGCTGTCTGCCTGAAGGATGGGGTCCAAAGTGATAACACTTTGACAAATTCCTCTGGTGCTGCTCTGGCACCATTTTTAAAGTTCTACGACACTGGCAGGAGTGAGTGATCTTTGCTCCTGCCCTTTAGAACTATCCAGGATCCAAGAAGTGGATAAGTAGGGGACAGAGAGTGAGCTCCCAGGCCCCTGAAGCTTTAAGCAGGGTGGTGAGAGATGCTTGGGGACGCCAGTCTTCTGGCCCCAGACTAGATTTATTTTATGGGCTAGGAGTTGGTCAGAAAGATCCAGGAAGGCCCAGTCAGTCAGGAACAGGCTCTGGGTTTAGTTTTTGCAAGGTAAAGGAGGTTTCTAGGGCCATGGGAGGACCATTTTTTTTTTTTTTTTTAGATTTAATGTTTTTCTTTTCAGTTCGTCAGATGAACAGAACCTGAAAACATTAAACAAACTGAAAAACGGAATCTCCTGATAACAAAATGAAAAAACAAAATGAAAATTTTAGGGTTGTACAGTGCTACTGCTTAGATCATTTTACTCACGTGATATTGCAAAAGCTGCTTCTGTTTTGTCGAATTTACCATTAGTCATGACATTTCTCTCTTAAAATAAGTATTTGGAGGCGATAATAATGTTACTTGCATAGTTTACTGATTTTTGGCTTTTTCTTCAGAGAACAGATTTGACACATCTGTTCTTCTGCAAGCTCTCTAGGATCCCCCCCTGTTTCAAACACATGAATATTTTTTAAACTCCTTTTTGCTGTGGTTGCTGGTTTAAGAGCATGCCATCATGTGCTGTGCCAAAATATAGTGAAAAAATGAGTAGAAAAAAGTGTTTCTGAAAAATAATATGGTCCTGCCAGTGTAAGATCTGTACATGGCATGGATCCATGTTAATTATGGTAGCAGCCTGGCTTAGTGTATTGCATCAGCTCATCTTCACTCTAGTGCTCAATTCTGAAGTGATATAGTATTGGATTTTGCAGCAGCAGAGAACACTGATTGGAACCATGACTGAATGTGGTTGAAATAAATTGAAAGATAAAGTTAGCTGGGCAGGAGAGGAGTTAAATGCTTTTCGCAAGTGATATCCAGCCACATACATGCCAGTGCAGGATGCAAAGGCAGGGAAATATTACTAGGCTATTGGGTCCGCAGTGTTGCACTGCTCAGTGACCTCACCCAAAAATGGTGGCCTGAGAGTTCTGTGAATTTAAGCCCCTGATTGTTATTGTAAATAGATTAGGATTTCTCAGGAGTCTTTATTAAAGTCGATTCTGGATACAGTGCAGGTTGATTACAGTAATTCTTCTCTTCTGGAGCCTTGTATGAGATTTCAGTAGATGCATTTCCATAAATTCAGACATTTAGAAAGCAAAAGCCTAAGATTCCTTTCATCTAGTTTTTCTTTGTATTTGCTATAGAAGTCTGTGAATTGCTCCTTGGAGTGATGAGCATGTTTGAAAGCCAAACAATGATTTACAGCTCAGCTGAATCAGTGGCATACATAACAAAACCCCACAGGGATTACTTAAGCATTTACAGATATTTTCCCTTTTGTTTTCCTTACATATTACTTTGCTCTTTTAAATCTGCCAGCTAACTCCAATGCATGTGGGACATGAGATGGGTATGGCTTCTTTTTTTTTAAAATCTCTCTTCTCTAAGCATTCTGGGATTTCTCCTGTTTTGTTAGTAGAAATATTTAGTTGGGTTTCTGAAATTATAAAAGTGTCTCTTCCTTAGTTCTGTTGCTTCCTCTGTGGTTCCTACTTCCAGGTCATTCTGTTTGTCTAGTTATAATATTAAATAATTTTAAAATAAAGATGCACTTCTTTTATTATTATTATTATTATTATTATTTTATTTTAAAAACTTTGCCAATTCTACCTCATTTTTATTTTGGCCCAAAAATGAAATTTCTTCCTTCTCCTCTCAGCATCTATTTATTTATATACCAACATTCATCTCAATTGAGATATCACTGCAGGTATTTCTCTATCCCCAGAGGGCTTACAATCTAAGTTTTTGTACCTGAGGCAATGTAAGGAACAACAGCAGGACTTGAACCTTGGTCTCCTGGTTCATAGTCCATTGCACTAAACACTAGGCTATTCCTCCTCCCTCAACAAGCAATAGCTTCTACTGAAGATTGAAACCATGAGCTTACGTTTGCAACTACCCAGGGACATTCTTCTATTTGTAACTCCTCCCAACTTTCCCCGGCCATTACAGAGGCAATCCTCATCCTCAACAAGGAAGTAATATCATGGCTCCCTCCAGATCCCAGTAAATGAATACCCTGAGTTTTGCCACTAGGTATCTCTGTTGTACAGTTGTTGCGTCACCCCCCCCCCCCCCCCCCCAGGGGCTGTTAATGTTAGAGCTGCAGCGTTCTCAGCTTATAAGGCTTAAAAAGAAATCTTTTGACTTCTCACCACTGTAGTGCCATAAATTGCAAGCCCTCTGTCCTTGTTTGCAGAAAAATAAAATAGCAACAAGCAAAAACTAAAATCCTACAGGAGGTTTCCAGTGTCGAAGGGCAACAAGAGCTATCATCTCAAGGTAAAGAATTAGAATATGGTACCATTAATCCAATTCCATATCTGAGAGTTCCACCAAAGCAGTGCCTTCCACTTCCATTTTCTCTGGTGTTCTTGTAAGATCTGCGTGTAACACTTTTCTCCTGAGGGGCATCTCCTAAGAGGGTATATAAAATAATTTATAGTCTCTTGGGGCTTTCTTTCCTTGCCACTGGTCCCAGGGGTGAGTTCTTTCTATGAGGAAAGCTTCTGCTAAGGTCCAGGTGGGGGAAAGTGACCTCTCCTGGTGTTGTTGCTTGTGATAGGTATTTTCTGAGGATGTGTAATCAAGGAGACTGAACATAGGATGAGGGTGTTCAAATAATGAAGTTTTCCGATTCTGTTAAACAGCAAATCAATTTCCAAGTGTGGTAATTGTCTGTACAAGGATTATCCTTTTGCTTTCCTTGAGTAAGTGCTGATTTCCTGGCTACAGGGGTGGGTCCTGACTCCCTTGAACTGGGGAGTGTGGTGGCTTCCCTACTCCTGACAGGCCCCGAATGGCACCAACTCCCTGGGAATTTTCCCCTATTTTCCCTACATGGGTCCAACACAGACTTCATAGGATATCCCAACCTGCACCTGTCTCCTGCCTGAAGATCCTGGGAAAGGTCTTCCAAAATGCTCCCTTGATTGGTAGTTGGGGATTTCTCCTTCTTTGTTCTCGCAGATTGTCGTCAAGAATTGTTGACCTTGTCGCTGAATCGAGGGTAAACTTCCTCAAATCTCAAGCTGAAATATTTCAGACTCAGTCCAAACTCTGGAGCTGCTTTACTTCCCTACACACAGCTCCTAACCAGGCAGGATGTCCACCAGTTTGATTCTCCCCCAAAAGTTTGGGAAAGACTGTACCCCTCTCCAGTAGGAAAGGACCCTTCACTCTAGGAATCCTCTCCCATCGAAACTCCTCGACTCCTCCTGCAAAACTCTCCTTGACCCTCTCGTATCCAGGGCCACCTCTTCAGCTATCCCATAGGGGAGGAGCTGCCAATTTCTAGTCCTATCTAATTGGGAACTAGGGATATCTAGTGGCCTACCTTCAAATGTAGGCTATATTCATGCTTTACAAGTAACATTTTCACAACTATATGAGATACCAATACAGATTTACTTAAATTCACAGTGATGGGAATAGATAGCTAGGATTAAAGTAGTTCTTGGTTGAGAAAGCAACAAGGAAGGCTGTCTAACAAAGCCGTTGGGGCAACAAATGGAAGATTAGAAGCCAATATGTCCAAATTCCGATCTTTTATTGAAGAATAAAATATAACAACGCCCGACTCAGGCCGACTTTCGCCCTAAATCAATGGGGCTGCATCAGGGGCTTCATTAAAATGCAAATAATATCGGTACAGGTGGGGTATGATGAATTGCATCAACTGGTCTTCATGTACAAGTCATGATCATACATTATGTTGAAGTAAATGTTGCTCTTTCATAAACACAGTGAATTCACTTGTCAAATGCACCGCGAGCGGACACGCACTTGCTGTTTAAAAATGAATGGCAAGCTGTAGCTGTATGTGTTTATGAAAGAGCAACATTTACTTCAACATAATGTATGATCATGACTTGAACATGAAGACCAGTTGATGCAATTCATCATACCCCACCTGTACCGATATTATTTGCATTTTAATGAAGCCCCTGATGCAGCCCCATTGATTTAGGGCGAAACTCGGCCTGAGTCGGGCGTTGTTATATTTTATTCTTCAATAAAAGATCGGAATTTGGACATATTGGCTTTTAAAGTAGTTCTTTCCAGGACTTAAATAGATTTCAGAACAAAAATAAGAGTTCTATGGAGGGTACTTTTCAAGTAACGTAATGATGTCAATGTTTTCTTCAGGTGTTTTCTTCAGGTGTCTAACTCAATTATGAAACCTTATGTCTAAATCTAAAACAAAGCATTTTACCTTCATCTACAACAAAACATTACCCACTATAGACTAGACCAGACTATTGAACTATTTAGGTCTGATGGTTTTTCGCTCTGCATCAGGCCTAAATAGTTCAAATGTTGACATCATTACGTTACTTGAGAGTAGCCAATAAAAACAGGCATTCAGTATGCACTGCTTGCCATTGAGATTTAAAGCCCAATGAGTAGGAAGACATGGCATGATAGCAATTGTAAGTAAGTCTTTGACCAAAATGAATATATAAGACAGCAATCGTTTCTTTGTCATTAATCAATGTATTTTGTTGTTAAAGATTCTTTCTAGATGCGACACTGCCCTGACACAGCATATTGCAAAACGTTGCCAACGTCGGTGGTTTCTAGTGTCTTGGCATCTATAGGCAACCCTTGGTGTCTATTTCTATAAGAAGGAAATTACTTCTCAAAGATAAGCGTTTTGATGCTGCTCAGGCAACTGTTTTTGTGCTGACAAAGCTGTCACAACCATATTTAAAATTGTTTCACTGGCAACTCATTGTAGTACCATTCAGATTTGTTTACCGGGCAAATGGTATTGTATAGACTGCAAGTTTAAAGACACACAGTGATACCGGCTGTTTTGAATTGTTGATTCATTGAACAGAGTTAATTGCCGGCTCTGAATTAGAAAAACTCAATCGATATCAGAGCTTATACAGCCAGTTTCACAATCGCGATAGTTTTTCAGTATGTGCCAAGAATATTTTAAGAAAATTTATAAACAACATAAAAAAACAAAAAAGTAGTTTTTCAATAAAAATATATGAGATTTCCCGCGGGTCCACGATCCCGAAACCGGAACCGATTCTGGCACTCAATTCACATCTCTAATGTATACAGAGTTTGAAAATTGGGTTATTATGCTAGTAACATACTGTTTCTGTGCATAACTTTAGAAAATATGATATGCATGTACATCTAATATACATACCCAGAATGTTCCCCAGAATGCCTTGTTTTATGTGGACAAGTCAGTGAATATTATCAATATATGCATATAGTTTGAGGAAGCTGAAAATCTACTTAGCCACATATGTCTGTCTTATGCAACTCTATTTTTACTCACATAATTGGAAAACAAGTCTACATTCTACTGAACTATGTTTAAGAATGATGGCTAGATTTAGAAACCTTTTCAGACAAAAGCTGGTTAGGTTGTGATTGAAATATTCACTTAAATTAACCTAGCTTAATAGAACATAGCTGACTAGATGTAAACTGGGCATCCCGCTAAAGATTTACGTTCTGACACCCCGAAGGTAAAACAACTCTTCTCTCTCCACCTCCCTAGACCTACAATCTTCTTCCTTCCCATTCCCAAACCCCCCAATAGTAAACCAAACCTTTCTCAAACCCTTCATCTCCTCCTCCTCTCACATTCCCCAAACACCAGATGATAAAACAAGTCTCCAAACCTACACTTCTCTTTCTTTCACTGCTCAAATGCCAGTCTGAGTTAGAAACTAAATCCCATCCAGGGCCCAGACCCTTCTCTTCCCCAACATTAAACTCCTTCTAATACATCACCCTAACCACCCCAGAGGCAAGAGAAGATATACTCTTCTTGCCTCCCTGCTATACTACTGCATTTCAAATTGGTGTTAGCCTACTAAGATCCTTTCCCAACTTTACCCCACTCCTGGAAAGCCCACTATTTGAGTGGCTAACATATAGCAACCTAATGAAACTAGTTTGCTCGATGTAGCTGCTCAGCAGTGGTATTTTTTTAAATGCTTTGATGTGGATGGCTAAGGGCCTGATTCATCAAGGCATTTTCCTATAGACACAGAATAGGAAGAATGCCTTAGTGAATCAGGCAATATGTCTGTAGCGAAGCATATAGATTGCTTTGAAAATTTACCATAAGTCCTTGAAAATTCACCCCATTATGGCAAGGATAATGGGTAGGGATGTGAATCGTTTTTTTTACGAGTACCTGGTGGTCCAGTGGTGGCGCGGGGACCGATCTCCCGCTCTCAGGCCATCGGCGCCATTTTGGCTGCCACTCAAAAATGGCGCCGATGGCCCGATAAAAAAAACAACCCACCCGACCCTTTAAAAATGACCCCTTAGCTTTCCCCTCCCTCCCAAGCCCCCCAAAACATTTTAAAATTACCTGGTGGTCTAGTGGTGGTCCCGGGAGCGATCTCCCGTTCTCAGGCCGTCGGCTGCCACTCATAAAGATGGCGCCGATGGCCCTTTGCCCTTACCATGTGACAGGTATCCATGCCATTGGACGGCCCCTGTCACATGGTAGGAGCACTGGCTGGCCGGCGCATCTTTAAAGATGGCCACCGCCATTGTAAAAATGGGCGCCACCATCTTTAAAGATGGCCGCCACCATCTTTAAAGATGGCCATTGCCATCATAAAGATCCGTGCCATTGGCCGGCCCCTGTCACATGGGAGGAGCACTGGCTGGCCAGTGCCATCTTTAAAGATGGCCGCCACCATCGTAAAGATGGCCGCCACCATCTTTAAAGATGGCGCCGGCCATCCAGTGCTTCTACCATGTGACAGGGGCCGGCCAATGGCATGGATATCCTGTCACATGGTAAGGGCAAAGGGCCATCAGCGCCATCATTATGAGTGGCAACCGATGGCCCGAAAATGGGAGATTGCTCCCGGGACCACCACTAGACCACCAGGTAATTTTAAAATGTTTTGGGGGGCTCGGGAGGGTGGGGGAAGCTAAGGGGTCATTTTTAAAGGGTCGGTTGGGTTTTTTATTTATCGGGCCATCTGCGCCATTTTTGAGTGGCAGCCAAAATGGCGCCGATGGCCTGAGAGCAGGAGATCGGTCAGGAGGGTGGGGGAAGGTAAGGGGTCAATTTTAAAGGGTCGGGCCTCACTAAAAAAAAATTAACGATGTGAATCGGAACAGATTCCGATTCACATCACCACCGATCAGATTTTTTTCTCCCTCTAGCCGAACCCGATCGTTAAGACGATCGGGCACACAATTCACATCCCTAATAATGGGTATTATGCATTTGGTACTGAAGCTGCTATCAAGGGATTTAGGATGATATGTGGTCTAAAAGGATAGGTAAACTATCACACATGCTTTCTGTAATCTCCAGGGCCTCCGAGTTTTAAGTTCTAAGATGCAATTGCTTTCATTTACCAAGTTCAAAAAATAACTTTTCTGAGTCCCAGATGTTGTTAAATGAAATAGCAGGGGTCATTTATCGCCCTGTGAGTTGGAGTGATGACAGGTACACAAAGATGAGATTTGTACATTGTACTCTTGACCTAGCTTGATAGCAGCTAGGTAGTGCATCAACTTGGTTGAGAGTACATTGTACAAATCTCATCCTTGCGTACCAGTCACCACTCCAAATCACAACAAATCTTCACTGATATCTACTGTGCTGTTCATACCTCTGACTGTGCATGTAAAACTGCCTCCCAAAACCTAGGCCACCACCAAAACCTCACCCCAAGTTACTAGTTGCCCCTCCTACAGTGCTATAAAAAGTTGACTAATAGTTGTGCATCCCTAGAGTCTTTCTCTCTGACTCTCTCTAAAGAAGGATTTGCGTTAAATTTTGAAAATCCAATTTTGGGCATAATGTAATGAAAATAGATATAATTATTGCTGATGAAAGCATGTATTACACTATTGCACGCAGTGTTAAACACTCCTTATTTTCATAAACTCCTTCCTTTTGACTAAATTTTTAAAATTTGCATAGGCATCCTGTGATGCATTATTTATTGCATGCATTATAGCATTATTGTGGGCGTTAGGGCCCTAACGCTATTTGATGAATGACACTCTTAGTTTGCAAGGATCCAGTTGACTGTCATTAATAGAATAATAAACCAATATCAATCTGAAGTAATGAGTGGAACCTTAAATTGGGTACATCCTTGTTCAAAAACCGTTTGTGAAATCACAATCTTCCAACAAATCTAAAAGTTTTTCTCAAGGTGAAATGGCATGGCCATCTTTGATATATTTTTTACTATTCCTGATAAGTTCACCTGTGCAAAGATATTTAAATGTAATCTGTTATAGAACACTGTGTGTGCATTAGAGATGTAATTCGGGTAAAAATTTTGTGTCAGGCTTCATTTCGGCCCCCCCCCCCGTGGGAATTTCATTTTTCCTGTGGTTTGGGGTTTTTGTTTTTTCAGGGGCCCTGATTTTCAGGTTAGCGTGCGCTATCAGGAGTTAGCGCGTGCTAACTCAAAAATGAATTTTTTACGAATTGCTTTTCAGTTCTCCTGAACCATTTCGAATTAGGCAATTTCGTTGACATTGCCTAATTCGGGAAAAACGATTGCACATCCCTAGTGTGCTTCAATGTACATTTGAAGGTAAAAGAGATAGAGAAACACAGAAACTATTTGTTTTTTAAATTTCTTAAGCCTGAGATGAACAGTATTCCCAGCTATAGTAAGCTGTTATTAAGTCTGCCTTTCTAGCTATGTGTTTATCTCCAGCTTTGCTTTATTCTTTATAGTGGGGGATAAACATTTCCTTTGTGGTACTTCTTGACAGAAACTAACAATTATTGCTGGACAGTGTGGCGCCCTGTAGCATCCAGTAGGTTAGTGGAAATCTTCTTTCTCTGGAGACTTAAATTCGTGTTCAGTAGAGAACTCGTGGGAAATGGGAATCTGAATCTGGTCCCCAGGCAACATAACTCCATGTCACAGAACTGTTCAGCAACACTACATGTTCACACTATGAGGTAAATGAAGTAAAGCCCTTGAGGACCACCTGGCCAGTCTTGTTTTCAGGATATTCACAGTGAATTAACATGAAATTGATTTGCATGCATTGCCTCTATTGTATGCGATTCTCTCGTGCATATTCATGAATGGTATATCCTGAAAAGCTGACTGGCCAGGTGGTCCTCAAGGACCGGGTTGGGAACCACTGAACTTAAGTGATAAAATAGGTAAGTTACCACAAGTCACTTTCCAAAAAGAAAGTCCAATAAAAAAAATGACGGAGATAAAATTGCTCAGCGATAAAGATATGTAAAAATATTATATGGCACGTTTACCATGTTACAATGCCACAACCTAACTATAATTTAATTGAAAATTTAATTCAAAAACATATATTCCACCTTTTCCAACAGCCATTAGTGAAAGGCAGATTCACTTATTTAAAAATATATATTACTAACAAAATTGCATTTAATATAAAAATTGCACATATAGGGTAATTTTAAAAAGCATATACAAGTGTAAAATGGCTTTTTAAAAATTAATCCAGGGGTTGCATGCATAAAAGAAGATGCAGAAGCAATTCTGTGCATACTTTTATATGTATTGCAAATAGGGTATTCCTGCGGGTGGAGCTGGAGCAGGGAAAACATTTACTTGTGTACTTTCAGTTTTCGAGAGTATGCACCTAAATGTCCGCATGGACATTTACACCTGTCCTCTAGCAAGTACAAATGTGCACATTTATGTTGAATGTAGTCCCCCTAATTTTTAAAGCAGGCTTATGCACATGAAAATTAGAGCTGAAGCCTGTGTGTACTTTGTATGTATGGATTTTAGACCTACTCAGGCTGTTATAATATTGGGCTTATAAATCACACATATAAACAATCAATGTTGTGGTACTAGCCACTTTAACATTTATAATTGTTATACAACACCATAGCAGATGGCATCTGCACCATAAACACCTTACCCCCATGCCTAGAACATAATTAGAATAGAAAATGACACAATTAATAAATAATATTGTGCACTAGCCAAGATAACCTTTAAAATTATTGTAAAACAAAATAGACCTCATTTTCATTCCTGAATACCTCATCCCCTTACTTAGGGACTAACATTCCCAAGCTACACCCTTTTAATAAAATAAGCCTAAAAAATAAAAATAAGGGCCTCATTTACTAAGCATTGCTCCCATAGACATAGAATGTGAGAAAAACTGAAGGAAATCATGCCCATAAGCTTGCTGGGCAACTGTGCTAAAAGGTTTTAAGAAGTTGTACCCAGTTATTAGAATCGGCCTAAAAAGCTGAATTCATTTTCAAAGGATTTATGTATGTAAAATTACTATACACTTGGGTAAGTACCGGTAGCTTGTACCTATATGCATGCTATTTTATTCAAAAGTATGTGTGTATTTTTGTTTTGTGCATATTTACCTTGCAAAAAAGGGATGGTCTAGGGGTATTTTGGGGTGGGACCATGAGGAATGGGCATAAATTACTATTTCATCAGAGATTTATGCAAGTATATTGGGGTAGATTTTTAAACTTGTCTGAGCGCGTCCATGTGCGCGCGCTACCCGGTGCGCACACATGGACACACAATTTTATAACATGCATGCGTTATAAAATCAGGGGTCGGCACGTGCAAGGGGGTGCTGCGCTGCCTTCCCCCGTTTCCTACACTCCCACCCCACCTTCCCTTCCTTTCCCCTATCTCCCCTGCCCTTCCCCCCTACCTTTTTCTTGATTTTTCTTTTATTTCAAAACTTACAGCGGTACACGGCCGCTGTGACTGGAGCCTCTGGCCCCGCCCTCAGACCGCCCCTTCCCACCCCCTTTTGCAAGCAAGGGACTTACTCTCGTCCTGGGGCTTTACGTGCATTGCCGGACCTTTTGAAAATAGGCCCAGCGTGCATATGACCAGTTAGACGCGTAAATCCTCCAGATTTACGCACATAACCTTTTCAAAAAACAGCCCATTATGCGCAGATTATTATCTGCAAATTGTCTAGTGATAGTAATATCAGACATCTGTGTTTTGTTGTTGGATAGAAGTTCAGAATGAAGTACTAGAAGGGTCTCAATGATCTGGAGATGGACTGTGTGAATTGTTAGAGGTATCAGCAAACTCGTGATTTCAATTACATATTTCATTTTTTTAAATATACCTACTTCCACATATAAATCTGGGTTTTACGTGAACAAGTTCAATTTTTTATTCTTATGAAATGTAGGTGCTTATGTTTATAAAATATGTACAAAAATGTATGTGCTTTCATTATGCAATGCTGATATTTGCATGTATTGAAGCATATGTGCTTATGCTGGGGAGGTGGGCATATGCATAAGAACATAAGAAGAACATAAGAACATGCCATACTGGGTCAGACCAAGGATCCATCAAGCCCAGCATCCTGTTTCCAACAGTGGCCAATCCAGGCCATAACAACCTGGCAAGTACCCAAAAACTAAGTCTATTCCATGTTACCCTTGCTAGTAATAGCAGTGGCTATTTTCTAAGTCAGCTCAATTAATAGCAGGTAATGGACTTCTCCTCCAAGAACTTATCCAATCCTTTTTTAAACACAGCTATACTAACTGCACTAACCATATCCTCTGGCAACAAATTCCAGAGTTTAATTGTGCGTTGAGTGAAAAAGAACTTTCTCCGATTAGTTTAAAATGTGCCACACGCTAACTTCATGGAGTGCCCCCTAGTCTTTCTATTATCCAAAAGAGTAAATAACCGATTCTCATCTACCCGTTCTAGACCTCTCATGATTTTAAACACCTCTATCGTATCCCCCCTCAGCCTTCTCTTCTCCAAGCTGAAAAGTCCTAACCTCTTTAGTCTTTCCTCATAGGGGAGCTGTTCCATTCCCCTTATCATTTTGGTAGCCCTTCTCTGTACCTTCTCCATCGCAATTATATCTTTTTTTGAGATTCAGCAACCAGAATTGTACACAGTATTCAAGGTGCGGTCTCACCATGGAGCGATACAGAGGCATTATGACATTTTATTCACCATTCCCTTTCTAATAATTCCCAACATTCTGTTTGCTTTTTTGACTGCTGCAGCACACTGAACCAACGATTTCAATGTGTTATCCACTATGACACCTAGATCTCTTTCTTGGGTTGTAGCACCTAATATGGAACCTAATATTGTGTAATTATAGCATGGGTTATTTTTCCCTATATGCATCACCTTGCACTTATCCATATTAAATTTCATCTGCCATTTGGATGCCCAATTTTCCAGTCTCACAAGGTCTTCCTGCAATTTATCACAATCTGCTTGTGATTTAACTACTCTGTTGTATCATCTACAAATTTGATTGTCTCACTCGTCGTATTTCTTTCCAGATCATTTATAAATATATTGAAAAGTAAGGGTCCCAATACAGATCCCTGAGGCACTCTACTGCCCACTCCCTTCCACTGAGAAAATTGTTCATTTAATCCTACTCTTTGTTTCCTGTCTTTTAGCCAGTTTGTAATCCACGAAAGGTCATCGCCACCTATCCCATGTCTTTTTACTTTTCCTAGAAGCCTCTCATAAGGAACTTTGGGCCTCATTTTCCAATATCGCATGGTATACCAAAAAGGGGTGTTACCTTATGCTAATAAGCATGTGTATCACAAATTGCAATAATAGATATACAACATGCTCTTAGTGCAAATCACACTATTAACCCAATTTGAGCTACATTGCTGTTCATGGGGGAGAGAGAGAGAGAGAGAGAGAGAGAGAGAGAGAGAGAGAGAGAGAGAGAGAGAGAGAGACTTGCTATAGTGTGTCTTCCCTAGACAGGTATTTGTATCCCTATGGGAGGCCCACCTAGTAACTCGAGGTGGGGATTAGGTATCAGTGTAGGGTTGGGGGCCGCTTTCACATTTAACATGAGATGTACGAACAGAACAGTGGTCTCTTGTGAAGATTTGATGGCCTTCGGAGTGAGGAAACTCACTCCAAGATGAGATTTGTACAATGTTCTCTCCACCTAGCTTGATGGACACTCTACCTGGGCAACAACACGTGTGCCTTTGCGGCACACGATAACTCTTTCCTACTTTACATATGCTCCGCCCCCTAAATTAAAAATTTGCATTCACAAATCGCGTTAGCGTGATTTGTGGAATTATCTCCTGCGGTAACTCCTTGGAAAATGACCCCCTTTGTCAAACACCTTCTGAAAATCCATATATACTACATCTACCGGTTCACCTTTATCCACATATTTATTAACTCCTTCAAAAAAGTGAAGCAGATTTGTGAGGCAAGACTTGCCTTGGGTAAAGCCATGCTAACTTTGTTCCATTAAACAATGTCTTTCTATATGTTCCGTGATTTTGATGTTTAGAACACTTTCCACTATTTTTCCTGGCACTGAAGTCAGGCTAACCGGTCTGTAGTTTCCCGGATCGCCCCTGGAGTCCTTTTTAAATATTGGGGTTACATTTGCTATCCTCCAGTCTTCAGGTACAATGGATGAATTTAATGATAGGTTACAAATTTTTACTAATAGGACTGAAATTTAATTTTTTTTGTTCCTTCAGAATTCTGGGGTGTATACCATTCAGTCCAGGTGATTTACTACTCTTCAGTTTGTCAATCAGGTATACCACATCTTCTAGGTTCACTGTGATTTGGTTTAGTCCATCTGAATCATTACCCATGAAAACCTTCTCCAGTACTTGTATCTCCCCAACATACTCTGTAGTAAACAACGAAGCAAAGAAATCAATTAATCCTTCCGCGATGGCCTTATCTTCTCTAAGTGCCCCTTTAACTCCTCGATCATCTAACGGTCCAACTGACTCACTCACAGGCTTTCTGCTTCGGATATATTTTAAAAAGTTTTTACTGTGAGTTTTTGCCTCTGCGGCTAACAATTTTTCTCATTTTCTCATATTTTATAATTGTACGGACTAGTTATGCACAAGTTATAAAATACTGTAGTAGAGCTCTATGCACTCATATAGGTATATATATCGGGCCATCTAGAGTTGTTTGAAAGTTATCTTCCCTGACTGATTAAATAATCATCTTTTAAGAATGCAACAAAACTGAATAAGTTATCGCTTAGCTTTAACTCCATAGGGAGTAGATTCCAAAAACTGGGTGCTGCTGTTGAGAAAGCTCTCATCCTGGCCTTAACTAACTGGAATGTTCCAATAGAGTGGGCAACAGGATTCAATAATTAGCTCAGCACAGTGATCGGGAAGGCTGATATCCAATAAATGTTTTCTGAATTATAAAAGCATGGAAGACTAAGCCTAATGATTAAAATTTTATATATGGCTTAATAGGGAGCCAATGTAATAATAATAAAAGAGGACTAGATCTTATCCCATCTAGAACTACAGATCAAAATCCTGACTGCTCCTGCCAAACTAGTTATTGTATTTGTCAGGAGACTGATGTATACTGAATTACCAAAGTCTAGGCTGCTCAGAACAACTGCAGACATAACAATCACAGGGGCGGATTTTAAAAGCCCTGCTCGCGTAAATCCGGGCGGATTTACGCGAGCAGGGTCTTGCGCGCCGGCGCGCCTATTTTCCATAGGCCTGCCGGCGCACGCAGAGCCCCGGGACTCGCGTAAGTCCCAGGGTTTTTCGAGGGGGGCTTGTCGGGGGCGTGTCGGGGTCGGGGCCGATCGGCACGGCGTTTTGGGGGCGGGGTGCGGTGTTTCGGGGGCGGGCCTGGGAGCGTGGTTTCAGCCCGGGGCGGTCCGGGGGCATGGCCGCGCCCTCCGGAACCGCCCCCGGGTCGCGTCTCGGCGCGCTAGCGGCCCGCTGGCGCGCGGGGATTTACTTCTCCCTCCGAGAGGCGTAAATCCCCCGACAAAGGTAGGGGGGGGGTTAGATAGGGCCGGGGTGGGGGGTGGGTTAGATAGAGGAAGGGAGGGGAAGGTGAGGGGAAGGCGAAAGTGAGTTCTCTCCGAGGCCGCTCCGATTTCGGAGCGGCCTTGGAGGGAATGGAGGCAGGCTGCGCGGCTTGGCGCGCGCCGGCTGCACAAAATCGGCAGCCTTGCGCGCGCCGATCCTGGATTTTAGCAGATACGCGCGGCTACGCGTGTATCTACTAAAATCCAGCGTACATTTGTTTGCGACTGGTGCGCCAACAAAAGTACGCGAACGCGCATTTTTTGTAAATCTACCCCACAGGGTGCACTATGCTGGCTTCTGTTGGTGCTCATCTAGTGTATCCCCACTATTGCTACCACCCTGCACTAAATCTGTGGTTTTCTGCCCCTTGATTATACTAACAGTAGAGATGGGAACAGGCAGTGGTTTCTGCAGCTTCTCAGCCAATCCTGCATCACTGGATGGTTTCCTCCTCTTAAAATCCCTTCTGATAAAAAGGCATCTGGCCCACATCCTGTGTCTATCAGCACTGCCACTATGAATGAGCATTCATGTGGAGTGAATGGGTAATCCAAAACTAAAAAGGCCATTTTCAGTTTGTTTCATTCCAAATGAATGAAATGAATGGTGCCTCTGAAAATACTGAATCAAAAATCAAGTCATTTTCACGCACTTTTCATTTTCACATCATCTGAATGCACATGCACATGCAATAGGGAAAGGTAGTTCAATAACATTTTATTGTTGCCTAAAAATTAATAAGTTACAGTGGTACATGCCTTTTAATTTTTAACTAGAAAAAGATATATATTTCTCTTTCACATACAATGATTTCTTTTACTAATTTACAGAGGGTCATATAAACATGTATGCCAGAGATATGCTTCGGGTTAGAATTTCATGTCGGGCTTCGTTTCGGGGCTCCCCATGGGAATTTCATTTTTCACGCGGTTTGGTTTTTTTTTTTTCCCGGGGGCCACGATTTTCTAGTTAGTGCTTGCTAATTCACCAATTTTGTGCACTAACGTGGCAGAGTTAGTGCACACTAATGGGGAGTTAATGTGTGCTAACGGGAGTTAGCATGCGCTGACCCTTGCCTATAAGATCCTACTAGTCACTATATCACATCTATATGCTTATCTATAGCGATATTTCTTTGTATATATGTTTATTTCTCTTCTATAAGAGACAGGTGAGCTGGTCCTATGGCTATGATACAGGAGACTTGTTTGACTCTACTGTCTGATGGGAGATGGGAACATATATTGCCAGATGGGGAGCTGAAACTCTGATGAGGAAAGCACTGTTGAAGAATTCAGTTCCTGAGAATTTTTTTTTTTTAGTCTTCAGCCAGTAAGAGAGAATCAATATATCCTAAACAACTGTCATGGAGAGGAATGGAGAGAAAATGGAAGTGATACAGTAAATTCTCTCAGGTAGAGACTTCTCCATAGATGACATGGCATTTCAAAGGTCCTCCAGGGTCACTACAGGAGTTTTGCTTTGTGTGACCTGCCTGCAGGTGGTAATTGAACTTGTCTCCAACCCTCTGCTGATATTCTCCATGTTAAGATCTCCCTGAACTGGCACAGCACCTCTCCTACTCGAGTGTTGTTTCAGTCAGGGTCCCAGCCATATTCAGTTTAGGTGGAGGCGATGGTGGGAAAAAACCAGAAGGGTTTACCTCCCTAAAAATCACAGATTGTACTATCTCTGTTCCTGGCTGCTCCGTCAAACCTGTGGCTGCAGGAGTGGATTGGCTTATCAGAGCTTCAGGCATGCTCCGGTGGACCAGTCAGGCTGATCATATGGATTGTGTTGGTTGCAGTGGCCCGATACCTGCAAAGTGGCTGTGACCAACACCAGCCTCGCAGCAGCTTTGCATTTGTCTCAAGAACCTTCCCAAGACTATCCTTCCTGAACCTGAACTTTTCGCTCAGTAGTGGCAGTAGTTCCAGGAGCCTTCTCTTCCTACTCTTGTCCCCTCCCCCACCATCACCGCAGCAGCAGGAAGTACTCCCTCTGCCTTCCCTCACTCCTATCCTACTTCTGCCTCAGCTGGCGGGAGGCAGTGTCTACACTTCCCAGCATTGCTGAACACCAGTGGCTGAACACCTCCCACAGCTCTCGGCCACAGTCTCCCTCATGTTCAGGCTCTGGTAAGGAAAATAATAATTAAACAAAAACAACCTCAGGGCTTTCCAGCCTTCCTGTACCAAATGACACCACCTCTGGGAGCAACAACAAAGAGCCCACCTAGACTCTGTTCATTTGGGGTCCTGCCTGAATCACCATGTAAGTAATACTAATTTGTTTTTTTACTTATTCAGAAGGGAGAGGAGAGAGAGAGAGAGTGGGAATAAGTCAATGAGCATGCGTGTGAGCGTGTGAGTGTGAGCTTGTGTGTATATGTGAGTGAGCGTAAGAGAAAGTGAGTGAGTTAGTGAGTCTGTGTTCAAGTATGAGTGAGAGCATGTGTATAAGGGAGCATGATTATGAGTCAGTGAGGATGTGTGGGTGCAAGCTTGTGAGTGAGCATGAGAAACTGTGTATGATAATGAGCATGTGCATGAATATAAGAGAGGGAAGAGAAAGTCTGTGTGCACGCCCAACTCTGACTAATCCATGATAATCTCAGAATGACTAGAATCAAAATTTGATGTATCTGCTGTTTTAAAATATTTTGTTTGTGTTTAGGAAATGTTTTTAAAAATTTAGTTTTAAATTATTGAATGTTCTTTTTGTCATCTGTTTTAAAACATGTATTCTTTTTGTCAGTATTGTTTTGATGCTATGATTTAATTTTTATAGTTTTTTATTTTACTGTTTGATGTTTTAAGAGGAGTGGTAATGATTCTGTTTTCCCATAACTGTTACCGTACCACTTACAGGATCTGGCTTGTTGCGATTTCCACTTCAGTTTTTTCTGAATGTTTCCATTGATTCATTATAGTCTCTTTATTCTATATTTGGTGAGTGTTGGTGTTCTGATGTGCGACTAAGGTGAGATATTCTGCTAGCAAGCAGGGATCTATAGAAGTCTGTCATGTTCAGTTTTCCTAATAGGAAGTGTATTGAGGTTTTAGGCCTAGTATAACATTTGCAGTGTTGCTTTGTGAAAAATAGGATTATTACTCTTTGTATGGTGGCATTTAGTGATTTTTGGTAAGAGAGGTTTACTATACTATAATTGTATATCAGTTTAACTAAGGCTTTCTGAGGGTGAAGGGCAAGTGTTACAATTGGCCTAACCTAATGCCATATGTGTTTCAAGTATCTTTTCTTTTAGTGTTTCATGGTTGGCATCACAGCAATGCATATAAATTTAATAACAGAAGACTGTACTTATAATATCCTTTTCATGTAAAATCTGTTATTATAAATGCATAATTTCAGTTGTATGTGTGGTAGGGTGGGGCTGGGGTGTGTAAGGTTTGCCTATGCTGCCTAATACTTTTCCACTCGCTCCATGTGGGAAAGCAGGATCCCATCTGGAGTTGTGTTAGCTTTCCCCTCCCACCCACTTACTTTATGTCAGAGAGTGTGCTGGTATCTTTCACGCTGACGCAGACACACACATTCTCTCACTGTCAATTCACAGACACACCCACAGCAAGAAAATTTGCGTGGGGGTGTCTTTTTGTTAGAGAGCGTGTGCTTGTCTCCTTACTTGGTAACTTACTTATTTAGATTTTTTATTCTGCTTTTCATACTTTATTTTAGCACTTCAGAGCAGATTACAGTCAGGTACTTCCCTATCCCCAGAGGATTTATAATCTAAGTTTGTACCTGAGGTAATAAAGGGTAAAGTGATTTGCCCAAGTTCACAACAAGCAACATTGGGACTCAAACGCTGGTCTGCTGAGTCATAGGCTGCTGCCCTAACCAGTCCTCCACTTATTTAAGAGCTGATTAGTTAGCAAAGAACTTTAACATCAGCCCACGAATCCAGGCTCTCTCTCTCTCTCTCTATATATATATATAGAGCCCTGGATATCGCTATGATATTAAGTCGGAGGGTGTACAGAAAAGCAGTTTTTTTCTGTTTTTTCTGTACACTTTCCCGGTGCCGGCCGAAATTAACGCCTGCCAAAGGCAGGCAGGCGTTATTTTCTGAAAGTAAAATGTGCGGCTTCACGGCACATTTTAATGTCTGTATCGCGCGGGAATGACTAATAGGCCCATCAACATGCATGTGCATGTTGCGGGCGCTATTAGTTTCGGGGGGTTGCCCACGCATTTTCCACGCGCTATAAAAATAGCGAGTCAAAAACGCGCGGCCAATCGAGGGCTAACAGTGCGCTCAGCCTGAGCGCACTTTACTGCATCGGCCCATAAGATCATTAGGAAGAGGGTGGGGAGGAATGGTGGTTGCAGTGAAAAGCAGAAAATTATCAAGTGGCACCTTCAACCCTGGCCCCATTCCATTTCTCACTGTTAAAACATTTAGTGAGTTGTTTGCACACAGGAATTGAACTGGGCACATTTACCTTTACTGCTTGTCTATATTTTGGGCCTTCCACGCAGACCAGTATGTTCAAAAGGTGATAGCCAAGAGAAATACTGAACTTTCATTTTCCCCACTTTATGAATTCCCTTTCTCTGATGATATGCCCAGGCAATGTAAGATGCAACACTGGCCAAACACAGGGGAGAAGTCTCTTCTTGGACTGTCCCTTAGTGCTACTGCTGTCATCACCATGGTCTTCACAGTAGTGACTGCCACTGAGTGCTCTTCCCTTTGAGTGCATCATCACCTTGAGGTACCCAAAACCTTGCCAGCCTATCAGAAAACATGTTCAGTCTCAGGTCTTCTTTAAGACAGCACTACCTCCATGCCATGGGTCCTCCCCATATTCATTCCTGAAGTTTCTATCTCCAATAAAGCAATGGGTCAAAAACAGCTTATGAACAAGCAATCTGGTATCTAGCAGAAAACATGACTTACATTGTGTATCATATAGGAAATCTATTGCAGAAGAAAATGCATGGCTCGCTGGCAGCTGTGACAGATTTTACTGATACATTATTTGTTAAATATTTCACTATATTCAGGTTAGCATATTTTTTTCAAAAATCATGCAACAACTGTCATGGGCTCAGCTTGCTAGAAATGTAATTCCTAGGTTAGGTTTGAGTTAGAAGGACAGTAGTGATTTGATTTGTGGTTTGATCAAATAGCATAGCTGTTGTAATAATGGGACAGTAAGTTACTGGGCTCTTATTTCCCACTTTTAATTTGTTGGCAGTCATGCAGCCAAGGACAGTAGAACATGTAGACTGTATTTGCAACTGCTGATGGCTATAAATCTGGTGCGTATTGCAGAAACAGTAAATGACCAGCCATCTGTGCACCAAATGTTTGTTTCCCTTTTTTGTGTTTTCATATGCATACGAGTCCTATTGATTTCTGAAAGTGTTGAAATAAAAGTCCTTTTTGTCCATTTGTTAGTTCTCTTAAGCGTGAAGCAATAGCAGAAACAATATAGCCACAGCAGCAATCACTAAGTGATGAAAATCCTCACCAGCCCTACAGCACAGCTGGTGAAAGTTAATACGTAGGGAGACGTTAATGGTATGAATGTTTCTTATACCTTTGTGAAGTTAATTATTAAGAGGACATTTCCTGGAATTAGATACAATATTCTGGGGTGAAAGTTCCCCAGGAGAGAGGGAACACATTAGACACTGTCAAATTGTAATGGAAAGATGTAAGAGTTATTAGTTTTATTTCTTGTGACTTCCTGCAAGTTATAGGAAATTCTTGGACATCGTTAGTCTGTGTACTGAGAACTCGTCACCCATTAAAATGTGACAGTACTCATCGTAGAAGATCTACAAAATAATTTAACTTCCAGAAGAATGGGAAAATAAGATATGATTTAAGAAAGTCTGAGGTATGATCAAGAGTGCAGAAGCTACAATTGGCATGCAAAAATTAAAAAAGGTATAGAATATAGTATGCCTGGCAGGGCATCTCAAACCTGTCTTGGTGGCCCCATAGCTAATTTGGTTTTAGGATATCCATAATAAATTACCAAATTCCGGGGACATGTATATTCACTGGGGGAGATTTTAAAACAAGCGTGTGGGAGTCCATGTGTGCGCAGTTCCCGGTGCCCACACATGGACGTAATGATTTTATAACGTGCGCTCGCCAGTGCGCACATGTTATAAAATCAGGTGGCCGCGTGCACATGTGCACCAGATTTTACAATCCGCGCGGGCATGTGCACGCGCAAGGGGGGGGGGAGACTTTTGCGGCAACACAATCAGGCCTTCCCCATTTCCCTACCAGTCTGCTCCAATTAAGGAGCAGACTGGAAAGGAACTTCCCTCCCCCCCTACCTAAACTCCCTCCTTCTTCCCCCTCTTCTCCCCACCCCCTAAAATATCCTTGCTTTTTTTGTTTTAATACTTACTTCAGGGCCCGAGTTGAAGTAAATTGCGTTCGCTGGCTGGCACACGAGTCTTCAAGACAGCATTTGATGGTGCTGTCCCGGCCCGCCCCCTCCCTGCCCAGACCCCACCCCCTGGCCCGCCCCTTTGGAGGCCCAGCACTTGTGTGCATACTGGGGTTTACGCGCATGGCAGGGCCTCTTCGAAAATTTGCGTGGCATGCATAAAGCCTGGATTTTATGCGCAAAGGCCTTTTAAGATCTGGCTGACTGTGGATATCCTATAAACTCTGAGATCTCCAGAACAAGTGGGAAGCCCTGCTGTAGAAGGCAGAAACTCCGAGGTAGAGGATGAGGAGGTTGAGTAGTACATGATATGAGATATTGATAACAACCAAAGAAGAAAAGGATCTTCAGAATGGCTGAACACAGCCCTTCACGTACACGTCCCTAATAGAAACTTGAGATCAGCAAACAAAGTCCTACTAACTATTCCCTCAGTAAGAACAGACAGACTAACTCAAATGAGGGATAGGGCCCTATCCCTGGCAGGACTTATAATATGGAACACAATGCCTTTAGAAATCAGAACACAAAGAGACATCAAAGCATTCAAAAAAAGTTTAAAAACATGGCTATTTAAGCAAGCATACCACAAAGGGAATGAAGAGTAGAATCCAGGGAATTGTATGATGCAGTCCGAAGAACTCCCACACACACACATCAGCTTACTCGAATGGTGTGTGTGTGTGTATTTTATTTTATTTACCTCTATTAGATTGCAACAACAGAGGACCAGACTTAAGTGTTAATTTATCTTATAGCTGATATACTTAAAGTAGACATGACTTATCACAACCACTGAATAATATTTAATATGAAACTATGTTACAGTATTTGATGGCACCTGTTTAATATAACTCAACACATTTAAGTTTGGAATTATGTGCCTTATTGTGAACCGTTGTGACGGCAACTAGCTTAATGACGGTATAGAAAAAGATTTTAAATAAATAAATAAAATATATTGTGATAGCCACAAGTTTACGTGCCAAACAGGGGAAGGATCCTGGGGTGATTTCATAGCTGATGTTCTAAAAGTTGGTTTAATTAGAATTGCAATGTTTAATAACTCATAAACCCAATAGTATTGTGGCCGGACTTCCAGTCTGTCACTATATGCCTTAGTTCATTTTCCAGAAATATAGCATCTTGAGCTTTCTATCCTCTCGGACCCTCCTCCTACCTAGGAGAACAGGCATTGGTTACTCATGCCTTTATAACCAACCATTTTGTGGTTTAAGGTGTGGCTAGTTTCATTTTAGAGCAGACACCAGAGAAGCAAAATGTAGAATTTTTCCTTCCTGCTGAGGCCTCCAGCCTCATAAGTTTTCCCCTTTTTTGTAGGGGATTTGCCTCTGTGGACAACCTGCCAGAGGATCCCGAAGTATTTAGTTCAGTAAGATAGATTTTTGCCCAATTTCTCTGTAGGGAAAAAGAACTCTCAAGCCAGATGTCTTAAGACCCATGAGCACCACTCTATTCCCTAGGTGGGCAAGACCGGTGACATATCTTTCTGAGTGAGATTTTTGATAGCCAAAATGTATCCTATTTTTTCAAGAAGGAAAATACACTTTTTTTGTTGTGAAGAGATTCAAAGGGAGTCTGGCTGGATCAGCAGATTCCCACCCAAACACTTTTCAACCCGAGGAGTCACCCTTTCAGAGCAGCTTAAAAGAGTCAAGGAAGAGAGAGGAGTCGCCATCCAGATCTCTACTAATTTGGGACCAGGACATAGGGCTGGGTGTTCAGGAAGATGCTAGACTGTAAGGTGGGACTTTTGCTATGCTAGTACTAGGGGACCCTGACCTAGGATTCCCAGATAAGCTGCTGAGGAGATATGAGTACGCAATTAAGACCACCATGGGAAGCTCAACCAGTGTGCTGAAAGAAAATGACACCTACCCACAGTGAAGCACTCTGTCTGTAAAAACATCATTTGTAACTGCATAAGTATTTAAAGATGGACTTTTATTTAAGAAGAAACTGCCATGCTGGGTAAGACCAAGGGTCCATCAAGCCCAGTATCCTGTTTCCAACAGAGACCAAACCACAAGAACCTGGCGAGTACCCAAACACCAAGAAGATCCCATGCTACTGATGCCAGTAATAGAGGCCATTCCCTAAGTCAACCTGATTAACAGCAGTTAATGGATTTCTCCTCCAAGAACTTATCCAAACCTTTTTTAAACCATATCAGCCTTGATACGGTTGATGCAACTCTATCACTGCTCTCTGCTTCAATGGCAGGGGGGAAATGGGAAACTGGATTCATACAGTGACTAACAAAGGCCCCGAATTATACGGTCTGGGGAAAAAAGTATGAGGGTAACTTGCTGATGTGGTGGTTGCTCCATAAACTAATAAGCCTTGATACTGTTGATACAATTCTAGCATTGCTTTCTGCTTCAAGATATACACCATTAATTTACTTGTGGCTAGTGGTTTAAGCCCTCCCTTGTCCTTCCCTATGATTTCACCCTTTTGTTATATTACATTGGCAACACATGTACATTGATCATGCTATTAATGAAATTTATTTATTTTTATTTTTATTTTTTCTATGCCGACATTCCTGTAAAAATATAGAAATCATATCAGTTTACAATGTAACATCAACAATTGCTCAAGGGCGGTACAAGGAACATTGGTGACAGTTAACAGTAGAAAACAGGTCAAAAACTCATCTTAACATATCATAATAATATAACTCATCTTGACATATCATAAAGTAAACTATAATAAAAATGAAATCAAGACCTCTCATATCATCTCTGAAACAGAAGAGATGATAACTAGAGCAAACAGAAGAACTGAGAGGCGGACTATGGAGTCCGACTGGAATGTTCGTTTGGGAGAGTGCGGTTACAGGCGATGGGAGATTAGGTGTCCTGAAAGGCTTGGCTAAACAGCCATGTTTTCAGCCTCTTTTTGAAAGCAGAAGGGCAAGATTCTCATCTGAGGTCGGGGGGTAACGCATTCCATTGATGAGGGCAAGAAACCCAACATACCTGCCTTCATTCTCCTAATTTCATTCTCCTTTCCATCTCATTTGCATAACCTCTGACATGCTTTCTAAGGCTCCCTAGGATTCAAGGGAAAACAATAGCATTGACTTCTATTACAGAGAGAAACAAATCCTGTGACCTGTAAGATATGAGGAACTTCTGACAGGCAAGGCCGAAGTATATTCAAATGAAAAATAAAACTATTTTTCCCATTCACACATTTCTTCTGTATTGTTCAGTCACAGCTATCTTGTCAATGAGGGAAGAGCAAACCTCCTTTCACACAGGCCAGCAAGAATAGGGGTACTGGACACATGCAAGGGCTACATCGGTGTTTCACCCACCCTGCATCCTTAGAAGTCATACCATATGAGAGAGGGTTCTACCAACACACATTCTACCCATGGAAGCATCCTATCACCTTCCAGAACACAGACGTCATGTATATAGGTTGGAATAGTACCTTCTAGGCTAGGATGCCATGCCCACCTTCTGTTATCAGTTCTCTGACTAAAGATGCTTGTTAGTACTCCTGGAGGCATCTACACCTTTTACAAATAAATGGATATATCTGTCGGCCAAAACATTAGGTACCCCTCTTCTTCTTCCCTCTCCAAACTGTTATTGAAAACCACCAGTATTGGCTGCATCTCAGCTGTGCACTTTAAATGAGTGTAAAGCACTGCCTTTGCACTGGCATTGGACACGGACTAAAAATGCAGGTATTTCGGAGACAATTTTCAAAAATATGCAGATTGCTGCAAAGCCTTCAAGTACTTATCCTGTGGACTTTGAACCAGCTCTCCGAAGGAAAGTAAGCATATAATTTCCCTTTGAAAATTGCCTCAGGATAATTGCCCTAAAAATGTGTGTCCATTTTTTCTACAGATACGTTTTCCATGAAAAAAAAAAAATGTGCATTGTTGCCTCCCCTTTACCTAACCCCGCTTCTCATCGCACCTACTTTTCCCACAGCTGAAAGTAGGTCTATTGCAAATACCAGCTTGTTTATTTTTCTTACATATGAGTTAAGTGATTTTCAGTCACTCTATTTACCTGGGTAAATGGCTTTTGAAAATTGCCCTCTAGATGCTCATGCACATTGCCTGACTGAAAGCCACGGTGGTGACAGTTCAGGGTACAAGCACTGCCACCCCATCTGCCATTTAGTGTCCTTCCTTCAGATGGTTCTCTAGGTCTGCTTGGAGAAGCAAATAAAAGCCATGCATCTAGCTGGGTAAGTAGAAATGTGGGGGTGGGAGCAGAGGCGAAATGGAACCCAATAATAGGCATTCTCTGCCTCTTGTCTGCCCCAAATATCTTGCTTTGGGCCCTTCCAAACTGCTTCATTTTGATAGTTTGAAAACACATTGCATATCCCCTTTTACAACAGTAGATATTCTAGAAAACCCGAAAATCAACTCTTTCATTTTGCTTCCTAGTTGCAAAAAGTACCAGGGGTGAAGCAACCCCTTTCTGAATAACTTCAGTTCCTCAAGAATTTTAGAATCCCAACTGTTTTTCTGTTCTGGAAGCTAGGTTGCTGCGAAGCGTCTTACAGCATTAGTGGAGCGTGACTAAATGCAAGGCGTTGGATGCTGCTGAAGGCTTTCAGTGAACTTTAGTCTCAGTGGTTCCATTAGGTTGCTTTATGGTAATTACATCAAGCCATGGAAGACATTCATCTCGCTCCATTTCAATTGCAAATCGAACAAATGGTTTCAGGATGTTAATCAAGCTGTGAGAAGATTCAACATCCTGTTTTTTTTTTTTATTGTTGACATGGATATTCAGTGGGCTACTTAGGGCTGTATATCACAAATGCAGTCAGATATGAATACCTGTAAAAGTAATCTATTTCTCTGCATGACACAAATGTTTTGACATCTGTGCATGGGGGAGGTGGTAGAAAAGCTATTTCGCGTTAGGCTAGGGTTTGTGTTTTTTTTTGTATTTTGCATGATATCAGTAATTCAAAAATAAAAATATCACGAAAACTTTTGTTTTCATTCTGTTTTGTACTGTGGGCTCAAAATGAATTGGGCTGGGTGCTAAAGGTTTTCTCCCATTTTGTATCTATGAAAAGAATGCCTAGTACCTAGGGCCAGATTATAAGTACTCATTTTTTCAAAGTCCCTTGGCCTTAAAGGATTGAAGCACCTTGGAATTTTGCTAGACAGATTGTCACCACAAAGCTGTGTTCACACCATTCCAATACATACCCAGGATAAAATAGCATATACCTCTGGTAAGTAACCTGAAAGGAGCAAATATTTTAAAAGATATGCTGAGCATAATAAAAAATGTGCATCTTTTTCAACTATCTATTCAAGCACATTACATACTCCATTACACCATCCTTTAGCGAGTCCAGTGTTAAACCTGGTTTTGGGTGCAAAGTAATGCTAATGATTTGCTACCATGAGTAAGACATCTGTGATGGCAGTGGCTGTAATGCAAGACTTGCTTTTGGCTCCAGTAAAAGAAGGTCTGATGAAGGCCTTGACCCCTCCTACCTATCTCCCTGAGTCAAGTGCCAGGTTTCTCACAGCTAATCCTCCCTCCCCCCCCCCCCCCCACACACAAGTGGATGCCATCATCCCCAGCCCAAGTCAAGTGTCTCTCCCCAGTGGTCTGATTACCCCAGGCATCCTGATGAAGAGACTCTGTGGCCCCGGATTCTCTCCCCTCCAGGCTTTTATAGTTCTTCAGAGATATTCCTAATGCAAGTTTGGAGGAGGAGAGGGAGTTCTTTGCTTCTTTCTTGCCGGTGCGGATATCTGCAGTGGCACCAGATGACCTCATTGCAGGTCTTGGTGCAGGACCAAGAAATACTGCCTCTTGCCTTTTGCCTCCAAAATACATTAGGAAGATTGCTTAAACGGTAGGGGACCAGGAGATTAAATGGGACCCTCGAGCCTCTTCTGCAAGATGCTTTATGAGGACCACGCTACTAAAGGGGTCTGTCAGTTGACTCAAGGGAAGGGTGGGGTGGTAGAATGAGCTAATGGAAGGACTGGCACTTGATTTAATGAGGAGATCATGGCCTTTATGGGACCTTACATTTCTGCAGTTCACATTGGGCTTTGCTTTACTCCCCTGAGTCTAATGTTACAACTTAAATATACCTCCAAAGCTTCAATAGGATATTTTTTTCAAAGTTTTAACAAGAAATTTAGGAAAAATTAAAAAGAAAATATTCAATAAAAAAAAAAAATGAAGTGGATCCACTAATTCAATTACATTCACTTTGGATTAAAACAAAATTGGCAGAGATTTGAAAATGTCACTTTAAAAATGTTCTGACAATCAATTCAATGATTCATTGTCAAATTGCTTGCAAAACCCCATTGTGATGAAGTTCACACATGTCCACTGATTACAGTATTTTCCTTGGAAGACAAAATAAACACTTCCAGGCTTCTCTCCATCAGGAGGGAAATGAAGGCATGAATATAGAGTGATATGATCATCATAATGAATTACATGTTATCTCTTTAGCATTTCTACAACACAATTTGAAGACTACCAGACATGGTTGTTACGTTATGAACTGTAGAGGGCATGTTGCTTCTGTAAAGTAAAATCAGGACTTAGTGAATTAATGTTTCCAGCTTTTGTAGGTCAATCAAATGCAGCGAAGATATGAGCTACTTTTAATTTACATGGAACCTTTTCTTAGGAATGGGCTGAGGCAGGTTATGATATATAATACTTTTTTTTCTTTTATGTACTTGATACTGTCTACATCTACATTTGAAACATAGGCATTTATAGTATCTTAGTATAATGATGGCAGAAAAAGACCAAATGGTCCATGTAGTCTGCCCAGCAAGTTGCTTATGGTAGTAACTGCCGCTCCGTGCAGGTTACCCCCCGTGTTCTGTTAAGGGTAATAACTGCCGCTCCATGCAGGTTACCTTCATGCATTTTGTTAAGGGCAGCAATTACCGCTCCATGCAGGTTACCCCCATGTGTTCTGTTAAGGGTAGTAACTGCCGCTCTGTGCAGGTTACCCCACATGTGTTCTGTTAAGGATAGTAACTGCCGCTCCATGCAGGTTACCCCCCATGTGTTCTGTTAAGGATAGTAACTGTCGCTCCGTGCAGGTTACCCCCCATGTGTTCTGTTAAGGGTAGTAACTGCCGCTCCGTGCAGGTTACCCCCATGTGTTCTGTTAAGGACATTTGAGTTATTGGGACTTATATTTTAAAGTTAGGGTTGGCATTCTCAGACACAAAATTAGCCTATGCTTCTGAATTGCAATGTGCCTCCTTATTTTTGCACTATGTGATATATTTGTCTGGATTTAAAATACCAAACCTGTTGAGTTTGGAAGGGAGGGGGGGAGAGTTGGTTTGGGGTCATTTTTGCTTCTTTTATTTATTCATCTTTTTGATGGGATCTGTTAAATTAAGTAGAAGGTTTGATTATTGTAGATCTTCTCCTGCCTTATTTTATGGTAGGCTCTTTTTGTATTAAGGTCTATATGTTGAGGGTATGTCCTGTTTATTGTATGATGAGAAACTACTAACAAAACACTTTTGCAACCTAAATTGTTGAGCCTGAGGCATTACAATGCTAAATGGCACTGAATACCAGCATGTACAGTGAGCTCACAATCCCATATCCATAACAATTTGTATTGAATTGTTTTTATATTTATATATTTATTAGCTTGTTTATTTAGATCTAATTCGTTGATAGTTCATGGCGAGTTACATTCAGATACAGTATGTCTTGTATGCCTGAAGGTAGATCTTGTATGTCTAAAAAGGGGACATTTTTCAAAACTATACATATGGTTGCAAAGTCTTTGGGTCCTTTTCCCTGTGGATTTCGCACCATTTCTCAAGGTACAAACATACATTCCCTTTGAAAATTTCCTAGAGGAAAAAGAAGCCAGACAGATTTGTACCTGGTTTTTCTGATGATATTTTTTACCTGAAAAACAGCAGACAGTTTTGAAAATGAAAAATGATCCTTGTTGTTGCCTCCCCACAACTTAACCGCACCTCTGATCCCTCCTTGTTTTCCCCACAAATAAAAGCATAGGCATTGCTGGTTCCTGTGTGAAAATGTGTTCGTGTACAGGGTGGACAGTTTTCAGACAGACTATTTACCAGGGCAAATAGCCATTTCCCTAAATAAATGTTTTCTGAAAACCGCTCTCAGAGAAGGCAATAATCAAAATTGCCTGTATTGGTTTAAATTCTGTTGACACTTTTACTCCTGGGGTTTGCCCCTATAATCAAAGTAAAAGTTTGCACAGAGATTGCTTCTGCTTTCTCTGCACTCAGGGCCACTTTAACTGCTTAAGAGGCCTAGTGCGAGTTTTTGTTAATGAGCCCCCATTTTTTTCTTGTTTCATACTGACTGCCACCCATCCTCCCTCCCAGCTTTCTTGAGGGCTGTTCCACCGCTTTATATTCCTTCTCATGCGTTCTCACCAACTGCGGCCATGTGTCTAGTAAATGCTTTTTCTCAAATGTTTTCATCTTCCTTGACTCCAGTATGCTCCTTTCCCCCCATACCTACCATGTTAATCTGATGCTGACAGCCTACTGTTGCAGCTTTTCTCCTCTGAGCTAGCTGATCGAGGGCAGCCATCTACCACCTCCTTCTTCTAGCCGATGCAGGCCAATAAAAGCACACAGCAATCTTCTTCTGGCCGACACAGGGTGTCTTTCTCCTTCTGGCTTGTGTGCAGTGTTAAGGCCTTACAATATGCTGATTTTTTATGTTGAATATCCTGGCACACAGAGCTCTAGGCAATTTAAATGAGTAACATACAAAATTAAAACATATTCAAGGATCAAAGACATAATTGCTCCAATGCAAGGATATTAGGCACCCTAGGTTAACGTTCAGTCTTATACCACTCACATTTAATTTTCAGACCTATAGGCCCCATTTGAGATTATGGATTATGAATCCACCTTCACCCCCTCCCAGAACAATCCTTAATTATACATCACACTTTTAAATATTGACCATTGCTTTTTTATAAATGTACAAAGGTATGAGCCCTTGCTCATTTATGTACCAACTGTACCAGAGTATGTGTGCAGGGTGGAGAGGTATGCTCTCTTTCCCCCTGGAACTCTCCATTTCCTACTTCTATCTTTTCCTCTCCCCCCTCATTCACCATACTCCTTTCCCCTTCATTCACTCCCTCTCTGTCTTCTCACACTCACCCTTCAACTCTTACTTTCCTCTCACTCTATGCCTTCACTCCCTATCCCCTTTATATTTATCTTACTTACTTCCTCTCTCATTCACCTCCTCTCCTGTCTTCTCCCCCCACTCAGCTCTGCCCCATCTTCCCTCCCTTCTCACTCACTCACTCTCCCTCTCCCTTCACTCTATGGATGAGGAGGCTTTGATTAGATGATTCTCACTATTTTTTCATAAAATGTTGAGTTCATCTTTGCATGGAGTTGTCTGCATGTCTCCGAAATGCTTAAAGATAACCAAGGTCTAATGGGTGTCCAAGCTCTTTTGTTTCCAGCAAGGCTGAAGGAGGACAGTCTGGTTACTCTGCAAATAAGGTTTTATCACCTAGATTTTGCTTTTGCAATGTTTGTATTTCACAGTTTTAAAGCATAGAGCAGAATATCCTTAATACTTTGCTGTCATTTCTTCCAACATCTTTGGTTCAGAGAGACAATCTTCTTTAACACATGGTCAGAGTTAAGGCCTGAATTGTACCTATAGGATCACGCCCCGAGAAGCAAATCCTTGGTGTGAGAGAGTATCACATTGCCGGAATCGCAAGTCCCAGTAAAGGAATCATTTTTTGCTATTCCAGAGCAATGCTTTTCTTGCTAGAAACCTTGCCTCAAGAGACCCATACTCATTCTTTGAGAGCAGCTATAATCTTCTGCCAAGCCTAGCATTCAATTTTAGCTAGTGAGGCTTAGCTCATATATTGCAGTGTATAAGTCCAAAGAACGCTAGTAAAATTATTTAAATTGAATCTACATTCTGGACATTTCTCTGAGACATGGTCAGAAAGATTATTTATTTAGAATTATTATTTTTAATTGTTTTATAGATTTCTACATATTGCCCAAAGTGATGTATAGATTTAAACATCAAATTACATTACGTAAAAGCAACACACCATACAAACAGAATAACAGAACAAAACAAACAAAAAGATTATTTACATCAATCTACAAACATGTGAACAAAAGTAAGTCAAATATTTGTAGAGCGATCTGTGTCAACAACAATAGTAGTAAATTGTTCTATTGTATCCTCAACAAACGAGTACTATACTGTAATTCCTAACAAACAAAACAAGCCTAAACAGAAGTCAGACTGGATTCTTCCACAAGCACATTACCACTTACCACATTTTACCTTACAGACACTAAGTATGAAATAAAAACAGCCCTCAGTGAACATATGTGTATTGACTTAGAAAAAGCATTTGATTCTATTTGGCACCTTGGTCTCAACCTCAAACAGGAAACAGAGGAAAAGCCTATGATATTATCAATTATGAGGTAAAGATAAAAAGACTTGCAGAAAAAGCCTCAAGTAGGATTTAGGAGTAAAATAACCCATCCTTCTTTAACATCTCTATCAATATTCTCTGCATTACTGGAGAGATTATTAACCCTAGCACTGAATCTCAATTACCCATGCTTGATGTATGCAGAAGATCTGGTCACTTGATTTTTACCTCAAAATGTCTGCAAAATAATCTAAAGTTGTTAGAGTCCTACTGCAAATAATGGGCCTTTTTGGCAAATCAGAAAAAGATAAAAGTCACGATTTTCCAGAAACAAAATATCTTCAACATAAACTCTAAGTTTCCCTAAACAAGCCCCTAGAGAGTTTCCAACTTCCCTTTCCTTATAAAACTACTATTAATATAATATAATTGAATCGTTCAATCAATTATCTACATGGAATGAAATCTGGGGTTCATAGTTCTACAAAAAAACTCTCTGAAAGCCATATTCTATCACTGGCCATATTGCAAAGTAAGCTACATAAACTTATCCAGTTAATTTTATGGTTTATGGTTTATTTGGTTTTTTTGACCATCACATCAGTAAAAACCTTCACAATGGTGTACAATTCATTAAAACGGGGAAATACAATAAATAGCAACAAAAGATAATACATTACCTGGCTAACTCTTCTCGTATCATAGGGCTAGCTAACTAAACTTAGAACAGCTCTGGCATGACCAGAGTTAGTCAGATATGTTATCTGATTAACTCTGAAAAGTCAGGTACCTGGAGAAGACACAAGTAGCAGGGATACTGGGTTGCCTCTCCTCGCTTTCCTGAGATAAACTGTGCATTTGGCTGGATACGTTGATGGTAGTGGTAGATGGACTGGAGGTGGTGCTGCCTGCTGCTCCCCAGCAATGGCTGCAGCTGCTTAAGCTGCAGTAGAGTCTGGGTGCTTGGCTGCCTCTTCTCCCTCCTTCTCCCTCCTTCTCCTCCTCCTCCTCCTCCTTGGCACCATCTTGTGCTCCTTCCATGTGACAGAGGTCTACCAATGGCACCAGTAGCCCCTGTCAAATGGTAAGGGCAAATAGTGGGAGAAGGAGACTTTTGGCAAGTCTTGGGGGGGGGACTCCTGACCTCCCCAAGACTTGCCAAAAGTCCCTGGTGGTCCAGCAGGGGTCCTGCGCGATCTCCTGCAATTGGGCCGTCGGCTGCCAGTATTCAAAATGGCACCGATAGCCTTTGCCCTTACTATGTCACAGGGGCTATCGGCGCCATTTTGAATACTGGTAGCTGACAGCCCGAGTGCAGGAGATCGCTCGAGGACCCCCGCTGGACTACCTGGGACTTTTGGCAAGTCTTGGGGGGGTCAGGAGGGTGGGGGTTTATTCGTTAGTGAATCGTTGTATTCGTGGGGGTTCGCCATAAGTTTTGTGACCCCGAATACAACGAATATGGCATATACGTTGCGGATTGCCAATATGTTGCAAACGAATGCACACCCCTAATAGAGACACCCATATCGATAGGTGCTGGCAAGGCCATAGATAGGATCTCTGACATACTGAAGCTTCAGTACTATAGTATTTTAGAACAATGGTGATTAGCTTTTAAAAGAGGAATGACTCATTAGGTAGTTAGTGTAGGACTATGCTCTTGATAGCAAGACATCAAATGCTAGTGCATGAGTGTTTTAAGGATGGGGGCAAGGTGAAATTTGTAGGAATAGGTTCTCACACCCTCTTGAGTTAGATGCTAGGCCTATAGGCTTTATAAAAATTTTGCGTCATGACAATGCTGGCTGTTGCCCAGGGAACAGGCAATGACAAAGTAAATGTGCCTGAGGGTTTCTTGATGTTTTACAATAGTGGAGCTGGTGATAGAAGCAGCAAATAGACAAACCATGCTGACATACCTATGGCCTCATCCTACCTTGCACACAGCTGTTTCAGTTACTCCCCATGCTTGAGACACAGCTTCCGGGCTTTCTTCCTTAGGTCCCCAATCTATAAAGAGAAATAGGAATACAAAGTATTGGGTTTAGTGTTGCTGGTTTTGTGACCTCCAGATTAGTATGTTTCTATTTTGTTTACTGGCCAGAAAGTTCACCAGAACAGGGACATTCCAAGACCTACCAAGTATCCCAGTTTGAGAAGGGAGTTAGAAAGCCAGATTCAGATGACAGCCAATGCTAGGCCCCATCTTTTGTGGTACAGGGTACTGATATGCAGATATTAGGAAAAAAGCACAGGACTACTCCTTCGGCCAAGTCCAAAAGCAAAATACATTCAAGAAGCATTATTTGAATTATCAAGGAGACTGCTCACCCTGTAAAAATGTTGCTAGCAGTAATTTTGTTATGAATTTCACAGTTGCTTGGTTTTGATTTTAAATATTAAATATTACTACCCTTAACAGGTGGTAACTTGCATGGAGTGGCAGCTACAACCATAAAAATCTTGCTGGGTAGACTGTATGGACCATTTGTCCTTTTTCTGCCATCATTATTATGTTATGTTACTATGAAATATTGACTGGGTGGTGGGAAGGGGTCTAGGTAAAATGGGGGACTTCAGGCAGAAAAGCTAGAAGGGTCTTAAACTACAGATAGACTGGACAATCTGGTGGACTTGTTAGTAAAATTGGTAATTTCATTGCCACTCGCATGTAGAAAATCTCCCAACTTAGAGGTAAATTTTAAAAGCCTGGAACGCACATTAAATAGTCAGGCTCTCGAGTGCCAAGCAGATTTTAAAAGCCGCCTGGATATGCACATATCTCCCGCAGCAGGCACATCTCCTAAGTTTTCAGAAAGGGCGGGCCTGGGTGTTTCATGGCATGAACCAGAGATGTGCACGTAAATTCTTATGCGCCTGGGTGGATACCCAGGTGCCCTGCCATGTAAGTTTACTTCTGCTATGAAGGAGGTGTAAGGTATAAAATAAAGAAAAATAAGCAGATCTGCAGGGTTTTAAGTGTTGGGGATAACTGGGGGAAGTGAAGGCTATTAAACTAGGGGGGTTTGGAAGACCTACCCCTTAACTGGGCAAACTGTGGATGAAATGGTTTAACTGGCAATGGTGTTGGCATGCGCCACTTTTAAAATTCTCCATCTTACGTGGTAGAAGCAGGATTTGCGCGCACATGCTCGACCATTTAAAATGGAATGTAAATGTGCACAGGGACAGACTATTTGGTAACGTGCATGCATATGTGCGCGCATGGTATAAAATGGCCACATCCCTGGGTGTGGGCTGATGCACGGGTGCAAATGTGTGTCCTCTTCCCGGTTTGACAGATACTGTTCCTGCATGTGAAAGCTAACTTCTGAAGGGTAAATATGTGTTAAATCTAGTCACTTTAAAATTAAATACAAAAATACTTGTGCAGACCTGTTGTGCACACTTATCCAGCTAAATTCTGGCTAAGAAGGACCATTTTTGCATTTATCCAGACAAATTCAGAGTTATCTGGCTAAGTAGTAGCACTTATTTGGACAAGTTCCAATTTATCCAGCTAAGCAGCAACAAAGCCACTACTTATCCAGGTAAGTCAGATAGATAGATAACTTAAAAAAGCTTGACTTATCTGGTTATCTGTTTTAGCCAGATGACTAGTGCATTTTTTACTTATCTGGCTATTTAACTTAGCCAGATAAGTAGTGTTTTGAAATTTATCTGGCTATTTAGCGGCCTTAATTGCTGCTACTTAGCTGGATAAATTGGTACATATTTGGATAAGTCCTGCTACTTAGACGGATAATTTGCAATTTATCCAGATAAGTGCAAACATGTGTGCATTTTTTTTACATGTGTGTGCATGTCCCCAGGAACATTTACATGTATTTTATAACCTTTGCACATCGTATAAGTGTAGTTTATAAAATACCTGTGCAGTTTTGTGCACCCATATATATGTATATATGGGCATGTACAACATTTTAAAGTTATCCTTTTAATCTCTCTGCTATGGCCTTCTCCTCCCTTAGCACTCCCTTTACCCCTTGATCATCTAATAGTCAAACTGACTCCCTCGCAGGCTTTTTGCTTCAATGTACCAGAAAAAAAAGGTTTTATTATGAGTTATTACCTCTTCAGCAAGCTTCTTTTCAAATTCCATCTTTGTATTCCTTATCAGTGCTTTGCATCTAACTTGCCAGTGCTTAGGCTGTTTTCTGTTTTCTTCATTCAGATCCCTTTTTCATTTTTTGAAAGATGTTCTTTTGGCTGGAATAGCCTTCTCACCTCACCTTTTAACCATGCCTCATTCACATAACTCCAAATGACAGGTGTTGATGAGGTCTCAGTGTGTTAGGATTCCTGAAGTGATCTTGAAATGGTTCCAGCTAGCATAGGAGCATGTCTGAAAATAATATAAAAACAATCACAGTTGGGCTCTTGATTTAAATGTGTTTCTAAGTAATTGTTTTGAGTACTGATTCATTCATTTTGTGTCTGAAAAGGAGTCCAAGATGAAGAGATATTCAGGTAGGATGGCAAATAAAATATATGCAATTCAAAGCTGGAATAGAGGCTATGTGGAATTTTGTGTCCTTTTACTTTGTAAGTTGCTTTAGGGTTTTGTAATAAACAGCAGACTGCCAAATGCAAAGAATGTATAAGAAAATAGGGTGAAAAAGGGTGTTTAATGAGGTATTTTGGCCTAGACCATCTGAGTGGCAGAGTTCCTTTCTTTCTCATTAACCTACATGCAAAATCACTCTAAATATTCCGTTTCCAACATGCAAAATCACTCTAATAACATTGATCTCCTTTTAAAAAAAAAATGTGGGGAATCAACACTGAACATGCTCAGGCTATGATGTCAGCATTACCTAAGGGCAAGGAATCAAAAAAACCTGTCCACACTGCTGTCTCCATAAGGCTACATTTGCATACTCTTGGAAAATGTTATGTATCACATCTTCTCAAGATCCAGATTCAGTGCAGTTTACAATAAATAACATTCATAAAAGCCCATAAAACCAACAAAATACCAATAAAACATTACAAATATCCGTAAGAAATATAAAATTGCTGCTCACCCATACAGTTTAAAAAAACAGTGTCTTAATTTGCTTGCTAAATTGCTTTACTTCTTGTTCTTCTCTTATCCTGACTGGCAACGTATTCCATGCCATTACTGCCATACTGGAAAAAGCTCTAGCCCGACCTTCTTCTAATCGATAATCATAGGCTGCAGGAGTTTGTAATAAATGTGTCCCTTCAAAACAAAGAGCTCTCATGGGCATGTACCAAGTAAAAACATTTTGCAAAGGAATGGGAAATACCCCAGAACTCACATCTGAAATACTCACAAAACAAATTGACAATGCATTAGTGAGATACAGGACATGAGGAATTGCTGGTATGCATGGTCAGAATGAATCTACATGGAAGAAACACACGCATTTTCCCCCTCTGCATAATTTTTATATTGAATCCTTTATGGTGAATTTTCAAAACATTAGACACATAAAAATTAGTATGTACTGTACATGCATAAGTAACCTCTACTCATCTATGGCATATTTTATAACATTGAAAAATATGCTGGTATTTTCACTTTTGCGTGCACATGTATGAGCATAAAAAAGGGGCAGTCTAAGGGCTTTCCAGGGTAGGCCCTTCACCTACACAGGTAAATTATTATTGTAAAATACACGTGTACATTTGCCAACTTACTCGTATAATTTTCAGCTGCTAATTATCTAGCATAAGTGATATTAACTTGCTCCACTCCAGTCCTTGCACTGCCCACCCACAACATATTTGGCTAATTTTCAGAGCGGCCTTGGAGGGAACGGGCAGCGCGCGCAGGGCTCGGCGTGCGCAAGGTGCACAAATGTTCACCCCCTTGCGAGCGCCGACCCCGGATTTTAAAAGATACACGCGGCTACATGCGTATCTATTAAAATCCGGCATACTCTTGTTTGCGCCTGGTACACGAACAAAAGTACGCGCTCGCGTATTTTTTTAATATCTGCCCCACTTCGAATAATGACCTCTAGGTAACTTATTCACTCAATTTTAAACCTGCTAATTATCAAGCACAATTGATATCAGGCTCATCTATTGTCTGCTACTTTTAGGAGGGATGTTTGGGGTGAGGTAGTAGGAGGGTATTTGTGAACTGGAGACAGTTTGAGTAAACTGATGGAATTATCGAAACTGGTGATTTCAAGTTCCATGTGTAAATCAGGGTTTTAGATGTACAAGTTATTTTTTGGGGTATAAAATATACACATGTACGTTTATAAAATAGGGAAAGTATGAACTTTCAACGCATTGCAAATATTTGTAAGTATGAAAAATGCACAAGTATTTTGGAGGGTATATATGCATATTTTATAATCTGCGCTGACCCGATAAATGCAGATTATAAAATACTGTAATAGATCATCACATGCCCATATACATGTGTATATGGGGCCGTGCGGAGATCTTTGAACGTTATCTTTTTGCAGTGCAGCTTCCTGGGGCACCTTGATTTTAATATTTAAGTCAAAGCGTACCAAGATTAACAACAAATAAATAAATAAATAAAAGTGTATTGGTTAAAACTGCTTTGCTCACAGTTTTATAGAATACTAAGGGCCGGATTTTAAGATGTATGCGCGGATTTTAAGATGTACGACCGATTTTATAATATGCGTGTGCAGCTGCGCGCATGTTATAAAATCCGGGGTCGGCATGCGCAAGGGGGTGCACACTTGTGCACCTTGCGAGCGTCGATCCCTAGGGGAGCCCCGATGGCTTTCCCCGTTCCCTCCGAGGCCCCTCCGAAATCGGAGGGGCCTCGGAGGGAACGTTCCTTCTGCCCCCCCCCCAACTTCCCCTCTCTTCCCCTACCTAACCCACCCCCCAGCCCTATCTACCCCCCCCCCCCTGACATTTGTTAAATAAGTTGCGCTTGCCGGCCGAGTGCTGGCGCACGATCCCCCGGCACAGCCCCTGTCCTGGAGGCCTCGGGACCGCCCCTGGACTGCCCCGCCCCGTTCACTCCCCGCCCCTTTTTTCAAGCCCCGGGACATACGCACGTCCCGGGGCTTGCGCGCATCGCAGGGCCTATGCAAAATAGGCTCAGCGTGCGCAGGAGCGGGTAATCGCGGTTACGCGCTTAATATACACGCATAACCCTTTTAAAATCCACCCCTAAGGTCAAACTCCAAAATCGTTAACTTAAAAAAATATTTTATTCTAAGCTTGGATTATGCCTTACAAAATTGCCCATTTCAGACAGTTTTGTAAGTCTTGCATAACTTTGGAGATCCTTGGAGGAAAAAAAAACCCTATTCTCTGACCAATCTCCAGTATGCAGGGCTCAGGCCATTACCAGCACTATTTGTAGTTCTGGCATTGGACACAGTCACTTGCAGTTTGCAAAGCAATTGCTCCACATATAATTAATTTTTTCCTTTTCTTCTAAATTGCTGAGCCACTATATTTAGAGTCTCAGCACACAGCAGAACTGTGCTCATATGCTTTATACACAGCTAGGTAAACGAGCTCCATAAATTCCTAGAAAAAATTATACAGAAGACCTTGTGACATCAGACACAAATGTTGCCGTTATGCGCAGCAGATGTCGTGCCAGTACATATCTGAATAGGTCTACTGGGACAGACAACCATATGGACTTTACAGTAAATTAGCATATTAGCTGCAGTGATACACTACTGTATATTTTTTCATATTCTTGTCAGTGAACATAATATATTTGTTAGGACAGTTTAGGTAATTATTTATTACTGCAGAGCTAGATTCGTAATAATCTATGTGCATTACTGTCATACACTCATGCAATAATTTATTTATATATCCATTAATACATAAAACTAGGGAGGTTACTTTTCAAAGGGCATCTTTGGATAAAATAGTGCTTTACCTTCAGGAATGGCCCTAGAAAATTGCAGTATGATACATGTGTAAAACATTTCAAAACCTACTAAGTACATAAAACCTGGTTTATGGAGATAACAGTTACAAAATCGGGATATGCAAGCCAGACATGTCACTTTGTTTCATTTTGTTAATGGGGAGAGGTTCTGATCCAAATTCTGTTTTGCTAGGGGCTTGTATTTTATTTCAGAAAATAGTGTACATTAAAAGCTACAGAAGAAAAAAATGAAATTTCATAATGTCATTTCGTTTAAAAAATGATGTAGACTAAGTCATTGACATTGTCTGTGTCGTTTCAAATGAAAGCATATCGATGGTACAAAATTGGCCAGGGGTCTGTTCATATAAATGTACTCACATAATGCAAACTGAGCAGAGGCATTGGAGTGGAGTCCAGAATTCTGCATATACTTTTTGATTTTGAAGAAGAGGTGGAATTTTATACAAGTGAATCACTTAACCATGACCTTCCAAAGTGAGCTTTTACACATACATTTGTTTTGAAAATCCTTGATAAAATCTGTGTTCAATGCACATGTGGGCTTTACAGCTATGAGGCAAATTATTAAATTACCATCCGTGGAGTGAATTTCAAAGGGGTTTCACATGAAAATTGTACTCAGAAATAACATGTACTTGCAGCATGGTTCACACATTTTATCTTGGTTTAGGGGAGGTCTAGAAGCATTCCAGGGCATGCATGCAAGTATGTTGCTAATTTGTAAGGCTGAACATTTTTCCATCTGTTAATGGACTCATGCAATTAGACTTGTCTTCACTTTTTGGGTGTGAGGTCTGGGTGGGCTAGCGGAGGTATCGGCAAACTGGTGAGTTTAAGCATGTGTGCAGGTATTTTCAGAATTTTATTTGGGAACACTTTATAAAATAAGAGCATAAGATTTGCCATACTGGGTTAGACCAAAGGACTACCAAGTCCAGTATCCTGTTTCCGACAGTGGCCAGTCCAAGTCACAAGTACCTGGCAAGGGGTCAATAGTTTCTATGCCGTTTATCCCAGGGATAAGCAATGGATTTCCGCAAGTTCAACTTAATAATTGTTTATGGACTTTTCCTCCAGAAACTTGCCCAAACCTTTTTTAAACACAACTACACCAACAGCTTTCACCTCCATAGCAGAAGTAAACTTGCATGACACTAGAAATGGGCGCGTCTAGGCACATAGGTACCTGCGCGCACATCTCTTGGCCCTGTCCCAGAATGCCCATGCCCGCCCAGACCACACTCACACCATGCCCCTTTTTCATTCAAACCCCTAGATTCATTGTATTGCTGTATTTATAGCAGAATGATGTCTCATGAAAAAAAAAAAGGGACGGGGGTGCGATAGTCTGCAATGCAGCAGGCTATCCACTATCGCCTCATAGTGCCACAGGAAAAGGTGTAGTTATTTCCCGTGGTGCTGCCGGCGATAATGTGAAAAACATTATCACCCGTAGTGCTGCCAGGCGACAACTCCGCCCAAACCCCGCCCACACTCCTCCCCTTCTCCTATTTATAATACCACTGTGCCCATAGCAGAACAAAGGATGACCCTGAAAATAAGATATTCATGCATCAAGAGATGTGCGCACATGAAGGTGGCTTTTAAAATTGGGTGGACACATGCATGTCCTACATGCGCGCAAAACTTTTGATTTTGGCACATGTCTGACTTTTAAAATGCACCTCAAATTGAGTACTAAAGACAGTTTTGAAAGTTGGGCTCTCTGTATGCATGCTTTCATGTGCATAGAAAAGAAACATTCTAGGGTGTGGTGCTTGGATGGGTTGGGACATATGTGCCGAATTTCTTTAGGTAAAACTATATATACTGAATAGTAGGTGTAATTTTGTGCACAAAGATCATTTTGAAAGCGGACTTATGCTCATAAGCCTGTTTTGAAAATTGACATACCGTATTTTGTGGTCCATAAGACACCCCTGACCATAAGACACACCTAGGATTTAGAGGAGGAAAATAAGAAAAAATAATTCTGTCCCTATGATGGGCTCTGTATGGAGCTCCCCCTGGAGCAAATGTAGCGTCTCTCCCTCTCGTGCGCCGTCCCCCTCCTCTTCCTCCCTACTCAGCCCAATCAGTATGGTGGCGCAGTCAAATGCATGAAACATCTAATATATCTAAGGAAATGGCCTGTACTAACCTTCATGCCATGTATCATCTTCTGCCGGCAGAGCTTCAGCTCCCTGCCGGTCTGCTGTTCCTGGGGTACAACTAGGGATGTGAATCGTTTTTTGACGATTTAAAATATCGTCCGATATATTTTAAATCGTCAAAAATCGTTAGAGGCGATATATAATAGGAAATCCCCCGATTTATCGTCAAAAATCATAAATCGGGGGAAGGGGGAGGGCGGGAAAACCGGCACACTAAAACAACCCTAAAACCCACCCCGACCCTTTAAAATAAATCCCCACCCTCCCGAACCCCCCCAAAATGTCTTAAATTACCTGGGGTCCAGTGGGGGGGTCCCGGTGTGATGTTCCACTCTCGGACCACGGGTGCGTTGATAGAAATGGCGCCGGCGCTACCTTTGCCCTGTCATATGACAGGATACCCAATCCTGGCTAATTATTCATATATCACAAACCAATTACAGCTAATACATATATTGTGACATCAATCCAATTCAATAATCTTTATTGGTGAAAAATTCATGAAAAATATTCACAATTAATCCATAATACCCCACACAATAGATATAATATCTTTATAAAAACAATAGACAAAATTCACACACCACCCATACTACACTTCCGTTTTTTCACTCGATGGAGGCGTCTCTTTGAAATAAGGTGAAGGTGGTTTTTCTGCCTAAGATAAGAAAGTTTGAATACTTTTGAGAGATGTGTTTAGAGCATTTGAACAATTGAAATGCTTTGAAACAAGAGTTGGGGATGTGCTGATTTGTGCGTCTGGGCAAGCCTTTTGGGACGTGCAGAAGACCCTATGGATAGATGTTGTACATGAGCAGTGGGAGATTGTTTGAAAGAACTCTCCTGAAGAAGCCTGAGGAAAGGCGAAACATGTAGAGAGAACAAAAGGAGAATAAAAGGATTGACGTTCTTGTAACGCAAGAATTAAAGTGCAATATAACTCTTTCTGCTTACGAAGTGAAATGTATTAACATCTGATGATATGCTATGTGAAGATTTATATTTAATGCTTATATTTGAATGTTTAGAAAATTGGAAATGATTTTTATGAGAAGTTGAATGTAGAATGTATGTGTATATGTGTAGTATGGGTGGTGTGTGAATTTTGTCTATTGTTTTTATAAAGATATTATATCTATTGTGTGGGGTATTATGGATTAATTGTGAATATTTTTCATGAATTTTTCACCAATAAAGATTATTGAATTGGATTGATGTCACAATATATGTATTAGCTGTCATATGACAGGGCAAAGGTAGCGCCGGCGCCATTTTGGTTCTTGTCCCCCGACATCACGAGCGTAGGAGATCGCTCCCGGACCCCCGCTGGACCCCCAGGGACTTTTGGCCAGCTTGGGGGGGCCTCCTGACCCCCACAAGACTTGCCAAAAGTCCAGCGGGGGTCCGGGAATGACCTCCTGCACTCGAATCGTGTTGCCGTAATGCAAAATGGCGCCGGCCATACGGCCATACGGCCGGCGCCATTTTGCAATACGGCAATAGGGCCATACGGCCGGCGCCATTTTGCAACGAGTATTGCAAACAAACCAGTTTAGAGTATCCCCTCCAGCCTCCAAATCCACAGGGTCCTAGAGCAGGGAAAACATCATAACAGAAATTCAGGTATATTCTTTACTCAAATTCAAACCAATGGGGACAAATAAAAGCACGTCGAAACATAAGCAAAATATTCATAAGGGCAATAAACACTAGTTAATAAGAATAGTACTACAGTATGCAGAGAGTATACAAGGAAAATATCAGTGTGTAACTGTCGATGAAAAACCCCAAATTCTTCCTAATGGCAATGGCCCAGGAGGCTAACTAGCAACTTCACCTTATGTGCATGGCTCAAAAAGAGGCAACAAAGTTCAATCTGGCACAAATAAGAAAAAAATCTCATTTAGTGAAGTACCAATTGTAGCTGTCTGGAACGTTGGGGACCAGGAATGAATTGGCTTGATAATATTCAGTTTACTTTGTTCAGTATGAGTTCCAGTGACTATCTGAAAGTACTGTATGGAAAGATCTCCTTGTTTGCTGCAATGAGTGCAAGCCTTTCCTTATAGTGTAGATTCACACAAGGAATCTACAGTTTGGGGGGTATCTCTCCTTGGACCTCTGGGATGGGCATTTTCTTGCCAACAGGCATTTCTATCAATGCACCCGTGGCCCGAGAGTGGAACCTCACACCGAGACCCCCCCACTGGACCCCAGGTAATTTAAGACATTTGGGGGGGGGTTCGGGAGGGTGGGGGATTTATTTTAAAGGGTCGGGGTGGGTTTTAGGGTTGTTTTAGTGTGCCGGTTTTCCCGCCCTCCCCCGATTTACGATTTACACGATATTTAAAAAAGCAAAACCGCGACGATCCGATTCCCTCCCCCCCCAGCCAAAATCGATCGTTAAGACGATCGATCACACGATTCACATCTCTACAACTTACTGCGAAGCTCGGTGTGGCGCAGGACCCCCCTCCTCCGAACTCAGCCCAATCAGTATGGCACAGGTCAAACAACAGCTGTTTGAACTGCGTGTGCTACGGAGGCCCCTCCGGTTCAAACAGCTCTCTGCCGGTCGGCTGTTCCTGGGGTGCCGCCGACCTTCGCAGTAAGATGCACCCTGCAGCACCCCAGGAACAGCAGACCAGCAGGGAGCTGTTTGAACTGGAGGGGCCTCCGTAGCACACGCGGTTCAAACAGCTGATGTTTGACTTGCGCTATACTGATTGGGTTGTGTTGGGAGGAGGAGGAGGGGGACGGTGCGCAAGAGGGAGAGACGCTACATTCGCTCCATAAGACGCACAGACATTTTTCACCCACTTTTGGGGAAAAAAAAGTGCGTCTTATGGAGCGAAAAATACGGTAATTTGTGTGTATTGACTGTATAATATATGCATGATGATACAAAATTGTTCCCTACATGTGGTTTTTGGCAGCAAAAAATCCCCTAAGAAATTGTTTAGTTTTCTATTATGTAGTGGTGCTACATTTTCTCATATCATTGTGCATCTTTGTTTATCATAATATGCATGTTTCTTCTAGTTTAATATCGCCTGGGAGCTGCTTTGAGCTATATGGAGAAATGAATTACAATGCTAACAAATAAATTATTAAGTAAATAAAAATACACCATACCAGTTGGAGCTTAAGTAGCTCAGTGTTTATTCGGTTCTGTAGAGCGATTCTTTCCTGTTAGATTCGTACTAGCTAATTGGCCATGCTGTCCTTTATCTGTGTGAAAATGATTAATCTTTTATGATTTGAAAAATGTGATGTACGAGCAAGAGAAAAGTTTAATATTCTATGGTTCTGAAATTTGTTTCACAGTCATTAGTTATTACTTCCTCATTACTTTGTTCATTCTTTCTCTGGTGAACACATATTTTTTAAATCAGATATTGTCTCCTTTTTTAAAAAATGTTTTTAACTTGACAGGCATCACAGTTAGTCTATTACATACAGACATAACAGATAAGACATTCACCATATTAATACAATTCATTTTCACCAAGATATACAAGATTCAAATCTCTTTAAGCAGTTAATCCCCTTAGAGAGGCGTGCAGGGAAAACACATTTGCTTTTATTTTTCATTCATTTTTGGGATGTATGTTTCCCACAAATTTTGGTTTGTGGAATGTTTGATTCATTTCATTCATGTGTAAAAAAATGAATCAAAGATTTAAAAAAAAAAAAAAAAAAAGGCCAAAAAATTGAAAATGGGGGCCACCCAAGGCCTCCCACCCATCCGGAAAAATGTCAGAGCCAGGATCCCTTCCTGCCCTCACTTACCTGGTCTGGTGTGGAACGGCTGGTGAGGCCTAAGCCCAGGCCTTGTGTAGGCCGAGGTGGCAGTTGGTCACTGCTACCTTGGCCTCGGCCTACGCAAGGCAGAAGCCTCGCCCTAGGCTGGAGCACAGGCACAGGCCAGATGCCATGTCTCATCCCAAAGGCCAGGACACTATGCTGGGGCCTCAACCTGGATCGAGGCCCAAAGCTGGGGCCTGGCCCGGAGGCTGGGGCCTGACATCTTGGTCTTAGTCTTGTATAGTCAGAGGCAGGTTGCTGCAACATCAGCCTCAGACTACTCAAGGCTGATGCCTCAGCCTTGGTCTAGGCTAGAGCCTTGGCCAAGGGCTGATGACATGGCCTGCCCTGGAGACCAAGTCCTGATGCCGGGCTTTGAATTGGACCCTGGCTGGACACTGTAGCTCATCCTGGATGCTGGGTCTCAACTCTGGCACCTTGACCCAGTCCTAGACCCAATGCCCTGCCTGGCCCAGATGCTGGGTCTCAATGTCTGGCCCTCAGCCTTGGCCAGAACCTGGCTAATGCCTGATGCCATGGATGGCGCCATTTTGATATAATGCAATGTATGGCAATTCTGGCATCATTCCTGGGTCTGGATCATGGCCTTGGCATCATGACCTGGTCTCCAGACTGGCTGCAGCACTGGGGCTCTGGCCTAAGCCAAGGCCCAGGGGTCAGTTCCCAGCCTCCGAGTCGGGCCGTGGCATTGGGTCTGGGTTCCTGCCTAATCCGAGGCCCAGACATTGGGACTTGGCCTGGTTGCTGGATACCTGACAGATCAGGTAAATTTGTTTGGGTGGGGGGGGGGGGGCTTGGCTGAAACCCGGTGTCTGCCCGGGCCTAGGCCAAGACCATGGAGTCACGCTTGGGCCTAGGCCATGTTCCCTTCCTTGGGCCTCAGCTTATGCTCTATGTGAGGCTCCGCCCTCGGGTTTATGGCTAGGTCCAATGCATTTATTCTTAACAATTGCAACAAATAAGGTTTGTTTCATTTGGGGGTCCCCTGATTCATTTGAGGACCACACAAATGAAATGAATCAGCCTTATTTGTCACATATTGTGCATTCATTTTAAATGATTGCACATCCCTACCTCATAACTGTGTAGCAAGGCATTGCCTCTGCTACTAATAGTGTCCCTGTTTTCAACTATTATGGGATATTTTTGCATTTTTGGAGGGTTCTTCCCCTTCTTATGGCCTTCCCCTTTTAAAATGGTTCTGAGTGGTATAAATTGCCCCCTGAGCATGTGCAGAAGGTCTTTCTCCTGTTTCAGTTGATTGACCAAGGAGGTTTTCACATGGTGTTTGGTGAGCTTCCAGGGTTGACAAGTAAAAGATTTTCTAAGAAGTCTTGAGGAATTTTGAGAGTGAAGAATTATAGAGAAGTGAGTATTATTATTTGAACCTATTTTGACCAGCTTATGTCATAAAGGCCATATCCTCATGACCTGAAGGACTGGGTTCTGGTTTTTTCTCTGTGCACCCAGTTAACAGCAAAGGTAAAAAAAAATTGGAATTTATGTGAAAATTTTGGGGCATCATATATTTTGAAGCAATGGGATTGTTTCCATTCAAGTCTTGGCTTATACTGGCTCTTCAGGAGAGTTATCCCATCCTTCACAGGGAAGAGATTTTGAACACTGGTTCAGTTCCAGAAAGAAGAATGATCAGAGGTTGCAATATGGATAAATAAACCACTGTTTCTATTATTATGATTTTTATTTTGCTGTTAATGATTTTTGCAATCCTCACTTGGATCTTGATTTTTAAGTTATAGTAATTTTTTTCAGTTGAACACCATTCTTTGACTTCATTCTTTAGTCAAGAGTCGTTCCTCCAAGAAGACATTTCTGTTGTGAGCATTTATCAACCAGTGAAAGAGAAAGACATGGATTCCAGGCATCACCTGCTCTTGCATTGGTAGGAACCCACCACTGTAGCAGCTGTAGCAAATGCTATGCTCCATCCTTAATTCACTATAGGGCATACCACTAGGGCCAGTTACTAGGGCGAACCACATGGGGTCTCTATGCCTATAAAAGATAAAAATGTTTTTTGACATTTTACTGGTATTTATGTAGAACCCCCATATCTCCACAAGATGGCCTTAGATCCCTGCCTTACGTATTTTTCAGCTTAGTGGGAAACACTATTCCTTTACATCACCTCCCCTTGAGGCTGGCTGTGAATGGTTTCTCCTTATTTCACTTGGGGATGCTAGTGGCTTAGTAAGTGTGGAAATTTTGAGTTGACTTCTGGAAAGTAAGGAGCCAGATTTTGGGAACTGAAGAATTTGTTTGAGGAGATCTCTGCAGTGCACCCTTTGCCTGTCAGGGTCTGCCTCTAGTTGTAAGAAATAATTTGTTTTATGTTTGGGGCAGTTTGTTTTGAGTTTGCTGGGGTGATACCTTGGTCCCGTTTGATGAGGGTCAAGTCCTAAATCCAGCAGCCAGGGGTGAGAAGATCAATGTACCATTTCCCCTGAGGTGGAGGTGCAGCAGTGACTCATCACCTGAACAGAGTTTGGACAGTGAAAGTGTTTTGCCCCTTTTTTGGGTGGTGAAGAGGTTTAATGCCATCCTTCCTCACAGTGGAGCTATGCTATATTAGCCTTTCCTTCAAAAAGGTCATATTATAAGCAGTCCGAGGAGCAGAGAAAACAAGACTTTTGGAGACCTTCAACAGGATCTTAACTTTTGGGACACAGGCTGGGGAAGTACTGGACACATGTGGACATCAAGTATGATTTTTAAGCTCAGGAGATCCTCCACACATACATGGATGTCCTTTCCATAGTGGGATTTTTGCTTAGCTCACTCCCTGAGGGATAAGGCATAGCCTAGGATCTGATACTGAAGATGCATAAACAGAGGAAGGAAGAGTCCAACTTGTAAATACCCCAGTGAGAGCACAGTTATAACAGACAGTTAATTGATTGGACATTGATTTCAGTTTGAAGAATCATCAATAAATATATTTTACATACCCAACACTGTGTCCTGTCTGATTGCTGCACCGCAGCATCACCAAAGGAAGTTAACTTGATCCAGTTAATGTAAATTGGTTATTTACTCTCTCAGATAATTGAAGGACTAGGGAGCACTCCATGAAGTTAGCAAGTAGCTCATTTAAAACAAATCAAAGAAAATTATTTTTCACTCAGTGCATAGTTAATCTCTGGAATTCATTGTCAGAGGATGTGGTTACAACATTAGTGTAACTGGGTTTAAAAAAGATTTGGATCAGTTCCCAGAGGGAAAATCCATAAACTGCTATTAATTATTAAGCAATAGTAGCTTGAGATTTATTTAATGTTTGGGTACTTGCCAGGTACTTGTGACTTGGATTGGCCTCTGTTGGAAACAGGATACTAGGCTTGATGGACTGACCCAGTATGGCATGTTCTTAACTACTCATTCACACACAGGATTGGGGATCACACCTCTACCTGGGCCAAGAAGGTTAGCCTTCCCCCATAGAAATAACTGAGGGGCAGATTTTTAAAAAGTATGCCTGCGCGTACTTTTGTTTGCACGACTGGCGCAAACAACAATACGGCGGATTTTAATAGATATGCGCGTAGCCACGCGTATCTTTTAAATTCCGGGGTCAGCGCGTGCAAGGATGCGCAAAATCAGCAGCCTGCGTGCGCCGAGCCGCGCAGCCTGCCTCCGTTCCCTCCGAGGCCGCTCTGAAATCGGAGCGGCCTCGGAGGGAACTTTCCTTCTACCCCCCGCATCTTTCCCTCCCTTCCCCTACCTAACCCACCCCCCAGCCCTATCTAAACCCCTCTACCTTTGAAAATGGGGAATCGCATGCGCCGGCAGCCAGCGCGCAATTCCCCACCCTGGGAGCAGTTTTGGAGGCCTCGGCCTATTTAACATAGGCTCGGCGTGCGCAGGGGGAGGTTGGGGCAGGTTTTCAGTGGGTACGTGCTTATCTTACGAGCGTACCCCTTTGAAAATCTGCCCCTTATTTTTTGTACCCTCAGGAAACAGTAAAATTTTCCAAAAAAAGGCTTATATTTTGTTATGTTTACCCCAGTTCTTTGTAGATTGCTTAAAATCAGTCTCGAGTAACAATCCATTTTCCCTTTACCTGATGATAAATGCACAGGTTATGGAAGATGATCAGATTTTTAATTATAGATTGTGAATTCCTTGCCCATCTCTAGCTTAACTGTTTTTTAAAGATATAATCCAAAAAATAACTGTGCATTCTAACTGCTGATGTAAGTGGGTTCCAAAATTGTGTCCCTACTTCCATGAGCTTTTCCTTATTCCAGAATTTAGACAGGGGTAGAACTGCATTCCATTGGGAGGATAATTAAAGAAAGGGTTGGTGCCTAAGAGAAAGGACATGGATTGACACCAGTTTTTCTCCTTTTGGCTATGGTCACTGTGCAGGCAGAAGAGTCTTTGAATACCATCAGACTTGGCACTAAGGTGACACAGAGTCAATGTACCTTGGGATCAGGAAGAGAGAGCAATCGTCTGGTTAAAGAGTCTCAGCAACGTGTGATACACTGCGAGTCAATGAGATCACCATTTTCTGAACCAGTGAGTCATAGAGGCTGTGCAGGCAGTCGGAATGTCTCAATGCCTAGAGAAACCAAACCAATTGAGTTTGGCTCCCAGGAACTGATGTCACAGAATAGGAACTGATGGGATAACTGAGATAGAAGGCTGTATCACACATACACACACACTCTCACTCACGCATTCACTCCAGAACAGTCTCTATTCAGTCTGAGGAAGGGAGGAGGACCATTGTAGTCCTTGTGGAGAGGTTCCCAGGAACGAGGCATGTCAGCTAGAAACAGTGCTGCAAGGTCCTATGAGAGACTGGTGAGAAGGAAGAATTAGGAGTCCTGATTGCCACAAAATGCAGGGAGACTGAGAGAGAGAAAGAGAACAAATGAAGGCCTGAGTTGCGGATCCCAACTAAATTCTGCTTGGCAGGATACAAATAGAAACATACATAGAAACATAGAAACATAGAAATGACGGCAGAAGAAGACCAAATGGCCCATCCAGTCTGCCCAGCAAGCTTCCCTCATTTCTTCTCCCATACTTATCTGTTTCTCTTAGCTCTTGGTTCTAATTCCCTTCCACCCCCGCCATTAATGTAGAGAGCGGTGGAGGAGCTGCATCCAAGTGAAATATCTAGCTTGATTAGTTAGAGGTAGTAGGAGTAGTAACCGCCGCAATAAGCAAGCTACACCCATGCTTATTTGTTTTTACCCAGATTATGTTATACAGCCCTTATTGGTTGTTTATCTTCTCCCCTGCTGTTGAAGCAGAGAGCTATGCTGGATATGCATCGAAAGTGAAGTATCAGGCACATTTGGTTTGGGGTAGTAACCGCCGTGACAAGCCAGCTACTCCCCGCTTTGTGAGTGTGAATCCTTTTTTCTTCTCCCCTGCCGTTGAAGTTATGCTGGATATGCGTGAAGTATCAGTTTTTCTTTTCCCCTGCCGTTGAAGCAGAGAGCTATGCTGGAAATTCGTGATGTATCAGTCTTTCTCCGATGCCGTTGAAGTAGAGAGCCATGCTGGATATGCGTCGAGAGTGAAGTATCAGGTACATTTGGTTTGGGGTAGTAACCGCCGTAACAAGCCAGCTACTCCCCGCTTTGTGAGTGCGAACCCTTTTTTCTTCTCCCCTGCCGTTTAAGCAGAGAGCTCTGCTGGATGTGTGAAGTAACAGTTTTTCTTTTCCCCTGCTGTTGAAGCAGAGAACTATGCTGGATATGCATTGAAAGTGAAGTATAAGAATGGAGTGATCAAGCTAGTTGAAAGGCATCAGGAATAGAGGAAGGTGGAGGTAGTAATCTGGATATTTGGTTTGGGGTAGTAACCGCCGTAACAAGCCAGCTACTCCCGTCATTGTGAGTGCAAATCCTTTTTTCCACATTTCCTCATGCTGTTGAATCTTAGAGTGATGTTGGAGTCACAGTAACCATGTGTATGTTTATTGACTAAGGGTATTGTCTCCAGGCAGTAGCCATCATTCTGGCGAGTCACCCACTCTTCATTGGCGGCCTCTTGACTTTATGGATCCACAGTGTTTATCCCACGCCCCTTTGAAGTCCTTCACAGTTCTGGTCTTCACCACTTCCTCCGGAAGGGCATTCCAGGCATCCACCACCCTCTCCGTGAAGAAATACTTCCTGACATTGGTTCTGAATCTTCCTCCCTGGAGCTTCAAATCGTGACCCCTGGTTCTGCTGATTTTTTTCTTATGGTAAAGGTTTGTCGTTGCCTTTGGATCATTAAAACCTTTCAAGTATCTGAAAGTCTGTATCATATCACCTCTGCTCCTCCTTTCCTCCAGGGTGTACATATTTAGATTCTTCAATCTCTCCTCGTACGTCATGCGATGAAGATCCTCCACCTTCCTGGTCGCCCTTCTCTGTACCGCTTCCATCTTGTCTTTGTCTTTTGTAGATACGGTCTCCAGAACTGAACACAGTACTCCAGGTGAGGCCTCACCAAGGACCTGTACAAGGGAATAATCACTTCCCTTTTCTTACTCGATATTCCTCTCTCTATGCAGCCCAGCATTCTTCTGGCTTTTGCTATCGCCTTGTCGCATTGTTTCGCAGACTTCATATCATTAGACACTATCACTCCAAGGTCCCTCTCCTGCTCCGTGCACGTCAGCCTTTCCCCCCCCCATCGAATACAGTTCATTCGGATTTCCGCTCCCCATATGCATGACTTTGCACTTCTTGGCATTGAATCTCAGCTGCCATATCTTCGACCACTCTTCCAGTTTCCTTAGATCCCGTCTCATTCTCTCCACTCCTTCCGGCGTGTCCACTCTGTTGCAGATCTTAGTGTCATCCGCAAAAAGACAAACCTTACCTTCTATCCCGTCCGCAATGTCGCTCACAAAGATATTGAACAGGACCGGTCCCAACACCGATCCTTGCGGTACACCGCTTAAAACACCGCTCTCTCTTCAGAGAAGGTTCCGTTTACCATCACACATTGTCTTCTGTCCGTCAACCAATTTGCAATCCAGGTCACCACCTTGTCACTCACTCCCAAGCTTCTCGTTTTATTCACCAGTCTCCTGTGCGGAACCGTATCAAAAGCTTTGCTGAAATCCAAGTATATGACATCGAGCGCTCTTCCTTGGTCCAATTCCTTGGTTACCCAGTCAAAAAAGTCAATCAGATTTGTCTGACAGGATCTTCCCCTGGTGAATCCATGTTGCCTCTGGTCCATCAATTCTCCGGACTGTAGATAGTTCACTATTCTCTCTTTCAGCAGAGACTCCATTACTTTTCCCACCACCGAAGTGAGGCTAACCGGCCTGTAGTTTGCCAGCCTCCTCCCTGTTCCCACTCTTGTGAAGCGGGACCACCACCGCTCTTCTCCAGTCTCTCGGCACCACTCCCGTTTCTAGGGATCTATTGAACAGGTCACACAGCGGACCCGCCAGAACATCTCTGAGCTCCCTCAATATCCTTGGATGAATCCCATCAGGCCCCATGGCTTTGTCCACTTTCAGGTTCTTTAGCTCTTCCCACACATTTTCTACTGTAAAAGGATTTTCATCTATTCCACTTCCCTCCAGTTTCTTGTTGTGTAGAGATGGTCCTTCTCCAGGGTCTTCTTTAGTGAACACAGAGCTGAAGTATTCGTTTAATATTTCTGCCATTTCTTCGTCGTCTCCACACATTGATCATTACCACCTTTCAATTTCACTATAACCACTTTGGACCTTTCTCTTTTCGCTGATGTATCTGAAAAATGGTTTTGTCAACCATTTTTTATCTCCTTGGCAATCCTCTCTTCTGCTTGATTTTTTGCCAACTTGATTGTTTTCTTCGTCTCCCTCAGTTGATACAAATATTCTTCTTTGTGCTCCTCCCTTTGGGATCCTTTATATTTCTTGAATGCTGTTCTTTTAGCTTTAATTTTGTCAGCCACCTCCTTTGAGAACCAGATAGGTTTCTATTTTCTTTTGCTTTTCTTTATGTTCTAACATATAGAGCAGTTGCCTGGTGATTGCTCCTTTTAGATTGGTCCACTGCTGATCCACATCTCTCTCGTTCTCCCATCCTTTAAGTTCTTCCTCCAGGTACTTTCCCATTTCCTCAAAGTCTGTGTTTTTGAACTGTAAAACTCGGGTCTTTGTGGTTCTTTTCCCTATTCTATTAGTGATATTAAACCATACCGTTCGATGATCACTGCTGCTGAGGTGGGCGCCCACCTGGACATCTGAGACATTATCTGCATTATTGAGCAATAAGTCGAGTATAGCACCTTCTCTCGTGGGTTCCAACACCATTTGTTTGAACAAAGATACTTGCATGGCATCCATTATTGCTCTACTATTTTTAGTTTCTGCAGAGGGGATTTTCCAGTCTACATCTGGCATATTAAAGTCACCCACGATCACCACTTCTCCCTTCTTACCTATCTTATGGATGTCTTCAATCAGATCTCTGTCCAGCTCTTCCTTTTGGTTTGGAGGCCTGTAAACCACTCCAATATAAATGGACACTCCGTCATCTTTTTTAGGTCGACCCATAGAGCTTCTTCTTTACCCCAACTTCCTTGTAGCTCAGATGCTTGGATGTTGTTTCTGACATAAAGAGCCACACCTCCCCCTTTTCTATCCTCTCTGTCCTTCCTTAACAAGTTATAGCCTGGTATTGTTGTATCCCATTCATGAGATTCTGTGAACCATGTTTCTGTGATAGCAACAATGTCCAATTCTGCCTCAGCCATTAGGGCCTGCAGATCTGGGATTTATTTCCCAAACTATGAGCATTTGTGGTCATAGCCTTCCAGGTACTCTCTTTAAGGTTATTGCTTTTTCCTGGACTCCTTATGAGATATTAGTTGAGATTTGTTATTCACTTTACTCTTTCTGTTTGTAGTTGTGCCACTGTTGACAGAGTTATCCATCTCAATTAGATTTTTCTTTTGGTTATGGATCTTGAAATACTGCATGCATTGTGTTTTTTCTCTCTTTTCTGGTAATACTGCAATGTTTTTTCAAGAACTTCCTCAGTTTTTAATATAGAGAGGGCTTGTTCTTTTTGCATTTGGTACATTGTGTGTCTCCTTATCACAGGTCTAATTCTACCAGAGCCCACTGTAATCCTGGATTGTAAAGAATTTCTTAATGACCTGTTTGAGTGGGAGGGTGTACCTGTTGGCTGCTCATCTGTCAAGAATGGATGACTTTGGGTCCTACCTGAGCGTAATGGATCTCCTTTTCTTGACTCCTGGTTTTTCCGTGATATTGGGAATTATTATCTGTGTAATGCAATGTGGGTGTAATACTTTTAATTGAAGCTAATTGAGCTTTTATCTCAGTCAGCTCCATTTTCAAGGAAGAGAGTTGTGCACAAATTGGGCAAGCTCTAAGTTTCCAGATGCTTTCCCTCAGAATAAAGGCTCTACAGCAGTTACATTGGATAGTCCTCATCTTGGTAGTTTGTGATTTGTATTTCCTTGACTGTTACCAATGTACTAATTTATCTCGCTGCCAATGGGAAGTTAGGCAGTCTTTATTAGAAAACAAGCCCCAGGGGTGGGTGGGTAGAGGGGTAGGGAGGGAGGGAGTC
>NW_021821179.1:0-97225 GCF_901001135.1 Rhinatrema bivittatum | reverse complement strand
ATACTTGCATGGCATCCACTATCGCTCTACTATTTTTAGTTTCTGCAGATGGGATTTTCCAGTCTACATCTGGCATATTAAAGTCACCAACGATCACCACTTCTCCCTTCTTGCCTATCTTATGGATGTCTTCAACCAGATCTCTGTCCAGCTCTTCCTTTTGGTTTGGAGGCCTGTAAACCACTCCAATAAAAATGGATGCTCCGTCATCTTTTGTTAGGTCGGCCCATAGTGCTTCTTCCTTGCCCCAACTTCCTTGCAGCTCAGATGCTTGGATGTTGTTTCTGACATAAAGAGCCACACCTCCCCCTTTTCTATCCTCTCTGTCCTTCCTTAACAAGTTATAGCCTGGTATTGTTGTATCCCAATCATGAGATTCTGTGAACCATGTCTCTGTGATAGCAACAATGTCCAATTCTGCCTCAGCCATTAGGGCCTGCAGATCTGGGATTTTATTTCCCAAACTATGAGCATTTGTGGACATAGCCTTCCAGGTACTCTCTTTAAGGTTATTGCTTTTCCTGGACGCCTTATGAGACTTTATTTGAGATTTGTTATTCACTTCACTCTTTCCTTTTGCAGTTGTGCCACTGTTGACAGAGATATCCATCTCAATTAGATTTTTCTTTTGTTTATGGATCTTGAAATTCTGCATGCATTGTGTTTGTTTTCTCTTTTCTGGTAACACTTCAATGTTTTTCTCAAGAACTTCTTCAGTTTTTAATATAGAGAAGGCTTTTTGTTCTTTTTGCATTCGGTACATTGTGTGTCTCCTCATCACAGGTCTAATTCTTCCAGAGCCCACTGTAATCCTGGATATTAAAGAATTTCTTAATGACCTGTTTGAGTGGGAGGGTGTACCTGTTGGCTGTCCATCTGTCAAGAATGGGTGACTGTGGGTCCTACCTGAGCCTAATGAATCTCTTTTTCTTGACTTCTGGTTTTTCTGTGATGTTGGGGAATTATTTTCTGAGTAATGCAATGTGGGTGTAATTCTTGTAATTGAAGCTACTTGAGCTTTAACCTCAGTCAGCTCCTTTTTCAAGGAAGAGAGTTGTGCACAAATTGGGCAAGCTCTATGTTTCCAGATGCTTTCCCTCAGAATAAAGGCTCCACAGCAGTTACATTGGATAGTCCTCATTTTGGTAATTTTTGACTTGTGATGAATAGCAATTATGGAAATACTAATTTACCTTGTTGCCATTTATGAATCTAGGCAGGTTATATAAGAAACACAAACCTAGGGGTGGGTGGGTAGCACTATAGCACTATAGCACTAGAAACATTAATGTAGCAACTAAGAAACATCTTGGGAAAATGGCCCGAGTTATGAAGGTCATGAAAACTATATCCTAGCTCCAAGCTGGACAGACAGGCACAGCGTTAGAGGTCGAGCCCTGATAGGGGCGTAAGGCCTGGACGGACAGGCACAGTTTTATAGGTCAAGCCCTTGTAGGGATGTAAGGCCTTGACAGTAGACGGATAGGCAGAGTGTTAGAGGTCAAGCCCTTGTAGGGATGTAAGGCCTGGACAGACAGGCAAAGCAGTCGAGGACAGAGGTCAATCCCACCTAGGGACACAAGGCTTGGACAGACAGGCAAAGCAGTTGAGGACAGAGGTCAATCCCACCTAGGGACATAAGGCCTAGATGAACAGGCACAGCAATCAAGGTCAAACACTTGTAGGAACACAAGGCCTGGACTGACAGGCAAAGCAGTCAAGGTCAATCCCACCTAGGGACACAAGGCCTGGACTGACAGGCAAAGCAGTCAAGGTCAATCCCACCTAGGGACACAAGGCCTGGACAGACAGGCAAAGCAGTCGAGGACAGAGGTCAATCCCACCTAGGTACATAAGGCCTGGATGAACAGGCACAGCAATTGAGGTTAAACACTTGTAGGAACACAAGGCCTGGACTGACAGGCAAAGCAGTCGAGGACAAAGGTCAATCCCACCTAGGGACACAAGGCCTGGAATGACAGGCAAAGCAGTCGAGGACAGAGGTCAATCGCACCTAGGGACATAAGGCCTGGATGAACAGGCACAGCAATCGAGGTCAAACACATTTAGGAACACAAGGCCTGGACTGACAGGCAAAGCAGTAGAGGACAGAGGTCAATCCCACCTGGGGACACAAGGCCTGGACTGACAGGCAAAGCAGTCGAGGACAAAGGTCAATCCCAACTAGGGACACAAGGCCTGGACTGACAGGCAAAGCAGTCGAGGACAGAGGTCAATCGCACCTAGGGACATAAGGCCTGGATGAACAGGCACAGCAATCGAGGTCAAACACATTTAGGAATACAAGGCCTGGACTGACAGGCAAAGCAGTAGAGGACAGAGGTCAATCCCACCTGGGGACACAAGGCCTGGACTGACAGGCAAAGCAGTCGAGGACAGAGGTCAATCCCACCTAGGGACATAAGGCCTGGATGAACAGGCACAGCAATCGAGGTCAAACACTTGTAGGAACACAAGGCCTGGACTGACAGGCAAAGCAGTCGAGGACAGAGGTCAATCCCACCTAGGGACATAAGGCCTGGATGAACAGGCACAACAATCGAGGTCAAACACTTGTAGGAACACAAGGCCTGGACTGACAGGCAAAGAAGTTGAGGACAGAGGTCAATCCCACCTAGGGACACAAGGCCTGGACTGACAGGCAAAGTAGTCGAGGACAGAGGTCAGTCCCACCTAGGGACATAAGGCCTGGATGAACAGGCGCAGCAATCGAGGTCTAATACTTGTAGGAACACAAGGCCTGGACAGTTGACAGTCAGGCACAGCGTTTCATGTCAGGTACATGTGCTGCAATGCTTATATTATCTGCAGCATAGGAGGCAATTGGAGCTGCTGCAAGGCTTAGAATTGCTTTTATTCATCTTGCCATTCACAGGGAAAATTTGGAAACCCAAGCAAAGGCAGGTTTACTTTCAAAAACACTAGCATTTCCATCAACTCTGGTGCCAGCCTTGAGCGGTGAGGGCTCATGATATCTCCTGTCATTGAAAAGACACGTTCACTGGGCACACTGGTTGGTGGACATGACAGATATCGTTCAGCCACTGTGGCTAGGTGTGGCCAGACAGTGGACTTGTGTGCCCAATATGCCAGCGGATCTGTCTGCATTTTCTCTGTCGGCTCTGAGAGATACCATGTCACTGACAGCTGTGCTGGTGTCTCCTTTGCTTGGGCGGGCTCAGAGTCACTCATGCCAGCTGCTTTCTCTCTTGCACGTTGCACAACTGATGAATCTTTATGGGCAACATGCCTTGGGCGTTCTGACGTAGAGGAGGAATTACTATATGTCGCTGACACAGTGCTGCTCCTGCTAGCAGCACAACTCGCTGACGTGCCTGCTTTTTCCATCTCTGCTTCAAGCCTAATCTGTCTCCACCTATGGCGCTCCTGTTCATGGACTTTTGCTAACAGCAGCTCCTTCACAAATGACAGACAATTGGACTGTATGGTGAGTTTACATTTCACACGGGGATCACAGACTGAGGTGAGCATGTATGTGCGGTCATCTGTTAAAGGCCTTAATCTGTCTTTCACCTGCTGCTGCAAAACGTCCAGACACTGCATCACCTCAGAAGTCATTCCCTCTTCCTGTTTAAAGGCCTCCAAATGTTCATCCAGGAAATTAACTATAGGGATGATGTCAGCCAAGGTGGCACTTCTGGATCTCAGCTCCTCCGTGACATCCTTGAAGGGCTGCAGGATTTTTACCAGCTGACTCATGACTAACCAATCATGATGCCCTAGGGGATTCTGCACACCTATGTCCATTGTACCAGAAAGTTCATGAAGGGGTGTCTGCAGCTCCAGTAACCTCTCCAGCATCATAAAGGTGGAATTCCACCTGGTGGCAATGTCTTGAATGAGACTCTTGTGAGACATATCCAAGTCAGTCTGCTTTTGTCGGAGAACCTGCCCCGCCTTGACACTTCTGTTGAAGTGTGCTGCTATGTTCCTGAACTTCTGTATTAACCTATGCAGGTATTCATTCTCTATGTCATTGTACTCCAAGCCCAGAGCTGACTTCACTACCAGGTGCAGAGTGAGTGCAAAGCATCGGATGTTCTTAAAGCGCCCCTCGGTTATTCTTAACAAAGAACCCTGTCTGCGTTTTCCTGTCTTGCTGGTGTAGTTGCCAGCCCTCCAGCATCTGTCTGCTTCCACCTTAAAACCCCTCCAGCTGCTTCAGAACGCAGCAGCCAGATCTCTCACAAACAGCAACCGTTCCTCACACATCACCCCCATACTAAAAGAACTCCACTGGCTCCCCATATCACACCGATCACAATACAAAATCCTCACCATACTTAACAAAACAATCAACAACCGTAAAATCAAATGGTCTAACAACCCTCCCCAACCACACCACAGCCAGAAAAACCTGTGATCTCACACTAAACTAGCACACTTCACCTCTACCAGACAACGCACTTTCTCTGTAGCTGCTCCCACCCTCTGGAACAAGCTCCCTTCTCAACTCAGACTAGAACCCTCCATTCACACTTTTAAAAAGAAATTGAAAACATGGCTATTCCTCTATGCCTACCATGACACAACCTAACCCTCCCCCAACTCCCTCTCTCCCACCTGCGACTCAATCTCTGCCTCACAGACCCGCCATTACAATCATAGTACTTCCGGCATCCAATATTGAGACCCCCCCACCCTCACACCCCTTTTCACCCTCCGTTATTCATGTTCTCCTCTACCCCTATACCCCCCTTTTTAAAACTCTCTATCTAAACCTACGTTACATAATATGTATTAGTACCAGTCACAGTTATTGTTAAAAGATTTTTGTTAAATGACTTTTGTTTATGTTATTTCAATCTCAGTTTATGTTAAAATGTAAAATAGTACGACCCTTGTCAAACTGTTCCAGGTGTTCTAATGTGAACCGATGTGATGTATTCCAACGAATGTCGGTATATAAAAGCAAATAAACAAACAAACAAACAAACAAATAAATAAATAAATAAATACATAGTCTGGGCTCAGTTTGTGTAAATGTGTGCATGTAATCTGGTTTTATGTGTGTAAATGTCTGTACTAAAATATCCTTTGATCAGTTTGAATAAATTTATGCATGTAATCTGGTTTTATATGAGTACATGCTGTACTAAAATATCCTAGGGCTTAGTATGTATAAATGTATGCACATAACCTGGTTTTATGTGTGTAAATGTTTGTACTAAAATAGCTTGGGGCCCAGCTTGTGTAAATGTATGCATGTAACCTGGTTTTATGTGTGTAAATGTCTGTACTAAAATAGCCTGGGGCTCAGTGTGTGTAAATGTATGCATGTAACCTGGTTTATTGTGTGTAAATGTCTGTACTAAAATAGCCTGGGGCTCAGTGTGTGTAAATGTATGCATGTAACCTGGTTTTATGTGTGTAAATGTCTGTACTAAAATAGCCTGGGGCTCAGTTGGTGTAAATGTTGCAGGTAACCTGGTTTTATGTGAGTAAATGTCTGTACTAAAATAGCCTGGGGCTCAGTTTGTGTAAATATATGCAGGTAACCTGGTTTTATGTGAGTAAATGTCTGTACTAAAATAGCCTGGGGCTCAGTTTGTGTAAATGTATGCACGTAACCTGGTTTTATGTGTGTAAATGTCTGTACTAAGATAGCCTGGGGCTCAGTTTGTGTAAATGTATGCATGTAACCTGGTTTTATGTGTGTAAATGTCTGTACTAAAATAGCCTGGGGCTCAGTTTGTGTAAATGTATGCATGTAACCTAGTTTTATGTGTGTAAATGTCTGTACTAAAATAGCCTGGAGCTCAGTTTGTGTAAATGTATGCATGCAACCTAGTTTATTGTGTGTAAATGTCTGTACTAAAATAGCCTGGGGCTCAGTGTGTGTAAATGTATGCATGTAACCTGGTTTTATGTGTGTAAATGTCTGTACTAAAATAGCCTGGGGCTCAGTTGGTGTAAATGTATGCAGGTAACCTGGTTTTATGTGAGTAAATGTCTGTACTAAAATAGCCTGGGGCTCAGTTTGTGTAAATGTATGCATGTAACCTGGTTTTATGTGTGTAAATGTCTGTACTAAAATAGCCTGGGGCTCAGTTTGTGTAAATGTATGCATGTAACCTAGTTTTATGTGTGTAAATGTCTGTACTAAAATAGCCTGGAGCTCAGTTTGTGTAAATGTATGCATGCAACCTGGTTTTATGTGTGTAAATGTCTGTACTAAAATAGCCTGGAGCTCAGTTTGTGTAAATGTATGCATGCAACCTGGTTTTATGTGTGTAAATGTCTGTGCTAAAATAGCCTGGGCTCAGTTTGTCTAAATGTGTGCATGTAACCTGGTTTTGTCGGTGTAAATGTCTGTACTAAAATAGCCTGGGCTCAGTTTGTGTAAATGTATGCATTTAACCTGGTTTTATGTGTGTAAATGTCTCTACTAAAATAGCCTGGGACTCAGTTTGTGTAAATGTATGCATGCAACCTGGTTTTATGTGTGTAAATGTCTGTACTAAAATAGCCTGTGGCTCAGTTTGTGTAAATGTATGCATGTAACCTGGTTTTATGTGTGTAAATGTCTGTACTAAAATAGGCCGGGGCTCAGTTTGTGTAAATTATGCATATAAACTGGATTTATGTGTGTAAATGTCTGTACTAAAATAGCCTGGGGCTCAGTTTGTAGAAATGTGTGCATGTAACCTGGTTTTATGTGAGTAAATATCTGTACTGAAATGGCCTGGGGCTCAGTTTGTGTAAATGTGTGCATGTAACCTGGTTTTATGTGTGTAAATGTCTGTACTAAAATAGCCTCCCGCTCAGTTTGTGTAAATGTATGCATGTAATCTGGTTTTATGTGTGTAAATGTCTGTACTAAAATAGCCTCCCGCTCAGATTGTGTAAATGTATGCATGTAATCTGGTTTTATGTGTTTAAATATCGTACTAAAATAGTCTGGGGCTCAGTTTATGTACATACTAGCCGTTAAGCCCGTAACAACGGGCTACATTAAAAAAATTTTTTTGGTCCATTTCCTTTCCACTCCCTCCCCTCACCTCTCTCTCTCTCCTCCCTCCCTCTCACCTCCCCCCACCTCCCTCTCTCTCTCCTCCCTCCCCTCCCTCTCACCTCCTCCCACCTCCCTCTCTCCTCCCCCACCTCCCTCTCTCTCTCCTCCCTCCTCCCACCTCCCCCCACCTCCCTCTCTCTCCTCCCTCCCTCTCTCCTCCCTCCACCTCCCTCTCTCTGACCTCCCCCTCTCACTGTCTCCCCCTCCCTCCCCCCACCTCACCTCCCCCACCTCACTCTCTCCCCCTCCCTCCCACCTCACTCTCTCCCCCTCCCCCTCACCTCACCTCCCCCCACCTCACCTCCCCGACCTCACACTCTCCCCCTCCCTCCCACCTCTCCCACCTCACTCATCTCACTCTCTCCCCCTCCCTCCCACCTCACTCTCTTCCTCCTCCCCTCAGCTCACTCTCTCCTCCCTATCCTCACTCACTCACTCCCCTCCCAGCTCATCCACAACCGGCAGACAGGGGGTGTCCCTCCCGCGCGCGCGCGTCGCCGCCGCTACTGCTCCTCCCTGCCTCTCGCACGCTGCCGCCGCTACTGCTCCTCCCTGCCTCTCTCTCGCGCGCGCGTCGCCGCCACTATTGCTCCTCCCTGCCTCTCGCGCGCGCGTCATCGCCGCCACCGCCGCCGGTCCTGCTCGTTGCTGCTGCCGCTGCTGGTCCTACTCCTAAGGAGCAGGCGCCATTTTTTTTTCTGACACGCTGCGCTCTGGCCGATGTGCGCGCATGCGCAGTAGAGCTGCTCTCTACTGCGCATTTGCGGCACGTCGGTCCGGGCTCCCTTATAGGTATGATATGCATATAAACTTGGTTTTTGTGAGTAAATGTCTGTACTAAAATAGCCTGGGGCTCAGTTTGTGTAAATGTATGCATGTCACCTGGTTTTATGTGTGTAAATGTCTGTTCTAAAATAGCCTGGTGCTCAGTTGTGGTAAATTTGTCATGTAACCTGGTTTTATGTGTGTAAATGTCTGTACTAAAATAGCCTGGGGCTCAGTTTGTGTAAATGTATGCATGTCACCTGGTTTTATGTGTGTAAATGTCTGTTCTAAAATAGCCTGGTGCTCAGTTGTGGTAAATTTGTCATGTAACCTGGTTTTATTTGTGTAAATGACTGTACTAAAATAGCCTGGGCTCAAATGTATGCATGTAACCTGGGTTTTTTTTGTGTAAATATCTGTACTAAAATAGCCTGGCACTCAGTCTTTTTAAAGTTTGAATGTAAACTGGTTTTGTCGGTGTAAATGTCTGTACTAAAATAGCCTGGGATCAGTTTGTGTAAATGTATGCATGTAACCTGGATTACTGTGACTAAATGTCGGTAATGAAAAAGCCTGGGCTCAGTTTGTGTAAATGTATGCATGTAACCTGGTTTTATGTGTGTAAATGTCTGTATTAAAATAGCCTGGAGCTCAGTTTGTGTAAATGTATGCATGTAACCTGGTTTTTTTGGTTTAAATGTTGTTACTAAAATAGCCTGGGCCTAGTTTGTGTAAATTATGCATATAAGATGGATTTAAGTTTGTAAATGTCTGTACTAAAATAGCCTGGGGCTCAGTTTCTGTAAATAAATGCATGTAACCTGGTTTCTTGAGAGTAAATGTCTGTACTAATATCATCTGGCTCACAGTTTGTGTAAATGTTTGCATGTAACCTGGTTTTATGTGTGTAAATGTCTGTACTAAAATAGCCTGGGTCTCAGTTGTGGTAAATTTGTGCATGTAACCTGCTTTTATGTGTGTAAATGTCTGTACTAAAATAGCCTGGGGCTCAGTTTGTGTAAATGTGTGCATGTAACCTCGTTTTATGTCTGTAAATGTCTGTAATAAAATAGCCTGGGCTCAGTTTGTGTAAATGTGTGCATGTAACCTGGTTTTATGTCTGTACTAAAATAACCTGGAGCTCAGATTGTGTAAATGTGTGCATGTAACCTGGTTTTATGTGTGTAAATGTCTGTACTAAAATAGCCTGGTGCTCAGTTTGTGTAAATGTATGCATGTAACCTGGTTTTATGTGTGTAAATGTCTGTACTAAAATAGCCTGTTTCTACATTTGTGTATATGTAAATTTGCTTTGAAAATACTTGGTAATGTCCGTGGGTACAATCAACCCTTAGAATTTACTGCTATTCCTGCTTTTATAAAATTAGCCCCTTATTGTATCTGTAGATTTAGGAGCAGCAGAACCGGGGATGAATTGCAAGTTGCACACACTACACACGCACACACACACACATACACAAATACAATTATTATATACCATGTGAAAAATTATGTTTAAATTATATGACAGTATGTGAAATTATTTGTAATTCAGTAAATTGCTCTTACCAGTGTTCCATGCAATCTAATTCTAGTGTCTCTTCTCTGAAAGAAATTGAATTAGAAGTGATTAAAATGCAGATTTTGTGTCTCTCCAGGTTGCAGAGGCAGCGTTCACAGACCCTGGGTGGAACGAGTCCTGGTCATGCTGTCCTTGTCATTGATTGACCTCTGGTGTCCTGCTGAAGGTAGACACCCTGTGGTCAGATTTAGTGGCCATCATTGAGGGTCCCGAGAGCAGTGTCTCAGCCCAGGACTTCCTCTGCAATGACAAAACTGGATATGATGAGGAGCACAGCAAGGGTTGGGGATTATAAAACATAGGAAAATCCTGGGGTAATTATGAATGAGGGCTCATGGCATCAGGAGTCCCTCCCTGCTTCCAGCTGAGCAGAAGACCCAATGAAGCAGGAGGAAACTGCAGGATAAGAGAAAAATGTACATCTCAGAGTTCCCCCAAATTACCAAACAGGATATGGCAGGATAAATATAAGACTAATGCCCAAACAAACAAAGACTTTATTCGTGTATTTATTTGTTTATTTATTTATTTATTTATTTGTTTGGAAGCTTTTATATACCTATGAACGTTGGGAACATCTCATCGGTTCACATAAAACATAGCTTAGCAAGAAAAGTTTTACATTATAACAAGAAGGGCTCCAGGGGCGATCCGGGAAACTACAGACTGGTTAGCCTGACTTCAGTGCCAGGAAAAATAGTGGAAAGTGTTCTACACATCAAAATCACAGAACATATAGAAAGACATGGTTTAATGGAACAAAGTCAGCATGGCTTTACCCAGGGCAAGTCTTGCCTCACAAATCTGCTTCACTTTTTTGAAGGAGTTAATAAATATGTGGATAAAGGTGAACCGGTAGATATAGTATACTTGGATTTTCAGAAGGCGTTTGACAAAGTTCCTCATGAGAGGCTTCTAGGAAAAGTAAAAAGTCATGGGATAGGTGGTGATGTCCTTTCGTGGATTGCAAACTGGCTAAAAGACAGGAAACAGAGAGTAGGATTGAAATGGACAATTTTCTCAGTGGAAGGGAGTGGACAGTGGAGTGCCTCAGGGATCTGTATTGGGACCCTTACTTTTCAATATATTTATAAATGATCTGGAAAGAAATACGACGAGTGAGATAATCAAATTTACAGATGACACAAAATTGTTCAGAGTAGTTAAATCACAAGCAGATTGTGATAAATTGCAGGAAGACCTTGTGAGATTGGAAAATTGGGCATCCAAATGGCAGATTAAATTTAATGTGGATAAGTGCAAGGTGATGCATATAGGGAAAAATAACCTATGCTATAATTACATAATGTTGGGTTCCATATTAAGTTCTACAACCCAAGAAAGAGATCTAGGTGTCATAGTGGATAACACATTGAAATCGTCGGTACAGTGTGGTGCGGCAGTCAAAAAAGCAAACAGAATGCTGGGAATTATTAGAAAGGGAATGGTGAATAAAACGGAAAATGTCATAATGCCTCTGTGTCGCTCCATGATGAGACCGCACCTTGAATACTGTGTACAATTCTGGTCGCCGCATCTCAAAAAAGATATAATTGCAATGGAGAAGGTACAGAGAAGGGCTACCAAAATGATAAGGGGAATGGAACGACTCCCCTATGAGGAAAGAGTGAGGAAGTTAGGTCTTTTCAGCTTGGAGAAGAGACGACGGAGTGGGGATATGATAGAGGTTTTTAAAATCATGAGAGGTCTAGAACGGGTAGATGTGGATCGGTTATTTACTCTTTCGGATAGTAGAAGCACTAGGGGGCACTCCATGAAGTTAGCATGGGGCATATTTAGAACTAATCAGAGAAAGTTCTTTTTTACTCAACGCACAATTAAACTCTGAAATTTGTTGCCAGAGGATGTGGTTAGTGCAGTTAGTATAGGTGTGTTTAAAAAAGGATTGGATAGTTCTTGGAGGAGAAGTCCATTACCTGCTAGTAAGTTCACTTAGAGAATAGCCACTGCCATTAGCAATGGTAACATGGAATAGACTTAGTTTTTGAGTACTGCCAGGTTCTTATGGCCTGGATTGGCCACTGTTGGAAACAGGATGCTGGGCTTGATGGACCCTTGGTCTGACCCAGTATGGCATTTTCTTATGTTCTTATGTTCTTAACTATAGAAAAAACAAGGTATAGTTATAGGAAAGATATTTAACAAGTTCTGAGGTAGATCTTCTAAACATACGCGCATGCGTACTTTTGTTCGCGCCACCGGTGCGAACAAGAGTACACCAGATTTTATAAGATACGCGCGTAGCTGCGCGTATCTTATAAAATCCAGGGTCAGCGCGCACAAGGCTGCGCAAAATCGGCAGCTTGTGCACGCCTAGCCGCGCAGCCTGCCTCCGTTCCCTGAGGCCGCTCCGAAATCGGAGCGGCCTCAGAGGGAACTTTCCTTCCGCGTCCCCCCACTTTCCCCTCCCTTCCCCTATCTACCCCACCCCCCAGCCCTACCTAAATTCCCCCCCCCCCTACCTTTGTTGGGCAAGTAACTTGCACGCGCCACCCCGGCATCCCCCGGCACAGGTCGCAGTGCCGAGGGACTCGGGACCACCCTCCCGGCCAGCCCCCGAACCGTCACCACGCCACCGGACCTGCCCCAGACCGCCCCCTGCCCCCGGAGACACCCCCAGACATGCCCCCTCCCGTCCCTTTTACGAAGCCCCGGGTCTTACGCGCGTCCCGGGGCTTTGCGTGCGCCGGCGGCCTATGCAAAATCCGGGAGAATTTACGCACGCAGGGGTTTTAAAATCTACCCCAATATGTAAGAGAGAAGAGGAAAGGCAACGTATAACTGTTATGAGGTGGGCAAGAATTAACGGATATCTGGAATAGCATAATTTTCAACAAAGTACAGATAGAATTCAGGAAACTTAAATACAGAGAGATTATCTACAGACAGGTTAGGAAAATTATATATTATATACGGAGATGTCATTATTGTGTCCATTATGCTAGAAGAACGAAGGGGGAGGGCGTCATGGGTAGGAAGCATGTTGGTCAGAGAATGCGTGTTGGTATAAGAACGTTTTCAGGTCATGCTTGAATTTTTTTGGGCCTGCTTCATCTCTAAATCATTCCAGGCCTGAATTCTGAGGGCAATTTCAAATGATTTTACTGAACCTTTAGCTGGGTAAAAGTGGGGGCTGACATTTTCCCTCCCCTCTGTGGGCAAGAGAAACTGCATCCTGCGATGGCAAACAGAGCAGACAATTTTGGATCCCCACCCCTCCCTTACACACTCACACACACACATGCACACTCCTTCACTAATCTGCAACAACAATGTCAAGTTTCCAACCTTGCTTAGATTGCCCTTGAACTGCCCCAATCCCAAAATCTCCAGGCAGGAATGAGTTACACATTGTCAGAAGCTCCCACAGTTTATTCTCTCAGCAATGCTAGAGGGCCAGCAGTATGGGATACCCTGGGGCTGGGGCCCAGGAACACGGGATATGCGAGGGACCTCTGACCTATTTATTTATTTAGAATCATTTTTATATCGCCTTTGCAATTTATGGTAGAAGGGAGCAGTTTACAATCAAAGGGGGTCATTTTCCAAGGAGTTACCGCAGGAGATAATTCCGCAAATCGCGCTAACAACCGTTAACGCGATTTGCGAATGCACATTTTTTATTCAGGGGGCGGAGTTGGGGCGGAGCATATGTAAAGTAGGAAAGAGTTATCGTGTGCCGCGAAACAGCCGCAGTGTTAGCGCGGCCAATAGCTACACCTCTTTCATTTGCGGTACGTTGTGCGCTAGAGGCCGGTAAAGGTTTATCGCAGTTCACAATGTTTCCGGACAGCCTGTTTCAGTATGCTGAAGGTTTGATGGCCTTCGGAGTGAGGAAACTCACTCCAAGATGAGATTTGTGCAATGTTCTCTCCACCTAGCTTGATGGACAACAAGCTAGGTGGAGAGAACATTGCACAAATCTCATCTTGGAGTGAGTTTCCTCACTCCGAAGGCCATCAAATCTTCACAAGAGTCCACTGTTCTGTTCGTACGTCTCATGTTGAATGTGAAAGTGGCCCCCAACCTTCTACAACATACCTGGTGGAATCGCATACCAACAGCAAACACCTAGTGAGTACTCTAACTCTATCTCATCCACAGTATCTCCTCGCTGGGAAACCTGTTGCGGAACCTCCTTTCATCATCAAAGAGAGAAGGGCTCCCTCTGCCGAGGTCCCTGAGACTGCAACTACTGACTGCCTCACTACTGCCACCTCTGGTGGCTCTCTTCAAGCTGTCTAATAAAGAACTATTTGTGTTTTGTGCATTACGAGTCTAGTCCAGTGCTGTGGCTCCTCACGGGGCTCCTCCCCGTGGGCATGGTCATCTCCACAGCACCCAAGGATCCACCAAAACACACGTAACCATAACATGATGTTGCTCTTTAATATAAAGAGGATAATTTTCCTAAGGGACACACAGTGCAATACCCAGGATTATGGATTATAAGACAATTCCTACCCCTTCTATGGGAATCGATCCCATACAAATGAAGGACACTGTGACCAGTTTGGGTTCCTTCTAGACTGGACCCTTTCTTTCACTCCTAAAGTTTCTAGTCTTATTCAACACACATTTTACTTTTGTGATTTATTCTCTGCCTTAGTTCACTTTTAGATTAAGCTCTGGAAGTCACTGCCAGAATGTGGTTATGGCAGTTATAGTGTAACTGGGTTTAATAATGGTTTGGACAAGTTCCTAGAGCAGAAGTCCATAAAGTGCTATTAATCAATAAGGAACAGTAACTTGGGATCTTTTTATTTAAATTTTGGATCAGCATGGAGGAACTGGAAGCCCCATAAATTTATAAAACCGCAGGGCCTACACAGAGAAGGCAGCAGAATGGGCTTCAGTGCCAGCAGCAGCGATTTCTGCCTCCCCAATAGCAGTGACAGCAGCAGCAGAGGAATGAGAGAGGCTCCAAGGTTATTGCCAAAAGAAAGAGAGGGGGTCTGCCTTCAATGTGACCCTGTGTATGAATGGGAGTCTGGCTTGGGGTATGTGCCTGTGAATGAATGGGGGCCTGATGAGGGTGTGACTGTGTCTGAGAAAGAATGGGTTCCTTCCTAGGGGACTGGCTGTGTCAGAATGGGTGCCTGCCTGGGTGTCTGTGTGTGTGTGTGTGTGTGTGAGAATCAATTGGTGACTACCTAGGAGTCTGTATGTGTGTATATGAGAATGAATTGGGAATGGTGTGAGAATGAATGGTATCCTGTGTGGGAGTCTGTGTGTGTGTGTGTGAGAAAGACTGGGGATTTGCCTGTGTGTGTGTTTATGTGGAGCCAGTGAGAGTGAGTGTGTGTGTGTGTGTGTGTGTGTGTGTATGTGTGTGTGAGAATGACTGGGAATTTGCCTGTGTGTGTGTTTATGTGGAGCCAGTGAGAGTGAGAGTGTGTGTGTGTGTGTGTGTGTGTATATGAGAGAATCTGGGGGGGTAAGTGTTTGTGTGTGGGGGTGAGGGTGGGGGGAGAGAAGCAGATTTAGAGCCTAAGAGTGTGTCTGTGTCTGTGAGAGAGAGAAGTTGTGTGTGTGTATAAGAGCATGTATGTGTGTGTATGTGACAGTGTATGTGTGAGAGAATGCACATGCAAGAGTGTGTGAGAGAGAAAGGATAAAGTTTGTTTGCCCTCCTAACCCCCTAATCCTCGAGAATTTCAGGGTGACTGGAAATCTCAGGTATGAACAGCAGGGACTTTTAAAATTCTTTTTAGTTTTAATTATTGGGTATTATCAGATATATGTGCTGTTTTGAAATATTTTTTGGTGCCTGGGAAATTTTTAAAAAATGTATTTTAATGAATAGAAGTTATTCTGTCAGTAGTTTTAAAGTATTATTTTATTAGTATGGCTTTACTATTGTAATTGATGCTTTATGTTTCTTGATTTTATTTGTTTTATGAGAATGGAGGTGCTGTTTTTCCATTGTTACACACAGAGTCTGGCTTCTTGTGGTTTCCATTTCAGTTTTTGTCTGCATATTGCTGATTCTAATGCTCTGTGCGTGTGACCAAGGTGAGAGATTCTGCTAGCATGCAGTGTCTGTGTAGGGATCTATAGCAATCGGGTTTGTTTTGTTTCCCCGATAGGTGGTGTCTTGCTATTCTGGGACCCGGTATGATATTTACCTGTGCTTTTTCACAGGTAGGGTTCTGGTTGTTTGAGTTCTTTGTATTACTTCTTTAATGTTATAATAGGTTTGCTGGCACCAACTTTGGTCACTCTTTGGTCCTGTAGTACAATGGTCTTCCTTGGAAAACCTTCCCCTGGTGAATCCATGCTGCTTCAGGTCCAGCAATCCACCAGATTGAGCACAGTTTACTCTCCTTTCCTTCAGCAAAGTTTCCATTAGGGGTGTGCATTCGTTTTCACCGCATATGTAAAACGCAACTTTTTTTTTTTTTAACTTAAAAAAGTGATGAGGCGAAAACGATCGCAATTTCCAACTTATTCAACATAGCTATGTTGAATAAGTTGGAAATCGCGATCGTTGATCCTAAATAAAAATTTAAACCCCTCACCCTCCTTAATCCCCCCCCCCCCAAGACTTACCAAAACTCCCGGGGAGTCAGGACGCCATTCCTGTATTCCTTTGCGAGGAGCACGTGACGTCGGCTTGGGGGGTCAGCCCCCCCAAGCTGGCCAAAAGTTCCGTTTGGGTCCAACGAGGGTCCCGGAGAGGACGCGCGGTGAATCACGTGACGCCCGCGTCACTCCGACGTGACGCCGACGTCACGTGCTCCTCGCAAAGGAATACAGGAATGGTGTCCTGACTCCCCGGGAGTTTTGGTAAGTCTTGGGGGGGGGATTAAGGAGGGTGAGGGGTTTAAATTTTTATTTAGGGAATCGGTGCACGTATGGACATAGACTCAACTTATGGAATTCTACATATGTCCATATTGACCGAAATTGACCCCCCCTTTCGACTTATGGACTTATGAACATAAACATTTTGTCTGCACATCCCTAGTTTCCATTAATATTCCCACCATTGAGGGGAGGCTAACCGGCCTATAGTTTCCAGCCTCCTCTGTGCTACCGCTATGAAGCAGGAAAACATTCGCTCTTCTCCAAACCTGCAGTATCAAGAGTCCTTGAATACCCCCGATTCATAACCCCCACCCTGGTACCGGTACCGGGCCATGGCGAGAGAACTGATGCCAATGGACGAGTTAGGAAAGTCTCTGCTAGTTTGGGATTGCAGCAGAGAGTAAGAGATCTAAAACTTGTGGGAATGGAGAATGAAACATCAGTTCTCATGGTGTCCTCTGAGGCAGCCAGGAACGTTGCTGAATGTGATAATTTCATGGATGGAAGACGTCCTGGTTTAAATGTGAAGGACACGATCTGCCTGGTAAAGTTTACAAAACTCACCGTGGACTTATTATGGAATATTCTAGAATCACCTGTTTCAAAGTGTCCCACTAAAATTGTTCCTTTATCCTATCAGCCCAAACCGTAGAAACCTATATCCTATCAACCGTATATCCTATCAACCTATAGGGATCTATAGCAACCTATATCCTATCAACCGTAGAAACCTTTATCCTATCAACCCAAACCGTAGAAACAGAAAACCCTGGTATACGCCTGAACTTAGGAATCTTAAAACCCAACTCAGAACAGCTGAGAGGTCATGGCGCAAATACCAATCCCCCGCAACTAAAACATTATACTACCAACAAATGCATGAATATAGAAATTCCATCCTTCAGATTAAACGTAATTACTATGCTAAAAAAATACATGGTATGCAATATAACCCTAAGGCCCTATTCACCATGGTTGCGGACCTCACTTCTCCTACCCTCAAACAACTACCTGCTAATCCCTCTAAAAATCGTTGCAATGAATTAGCCCAATTTTTCAAAAACAAGGTCTCTTCCATCACTGCACAATTTTCACAGAATAACAGCAATATCTGTCTGCCCACCATCAACTCTCCAGTCTCCCTCTCATCTTTTGACTCTTCATCCTCTCTTGAAGTACAAAACATCCTTAAAAAATTAAAACCATCATCTCATCCCTCCGAAACCATCCCCACAAAACTCCTGCTAGCTATCCCCGAGGTGATTGCCAAACCCCTCTCAAATATCCTTAACTGTTCCCTAGAGCATGGCACAGTCCCTAAAGTTCTTAAACAAGCAGTAGTAAAACCCCTACTCAAAAAACCCAATCTTGACCCAGACACCTTATCCAATTACAGACCTGTCTCTAACCTACCCCTCCTAGCTAAAGTTATTGAAAAGTTGTCAACTCCCGTCTCTCCCGATCACCTGGAACAAAACAACATTCTCCCATCTACACAACACGGTTTCAGAAAGCACTTAAGTACTGAAACCCTGCTGCTCTCCCTACACGATACCCTCATTAAAGGAACCGACTCAGGTACCTCTTATCTTATTGCCATGCTTGACATCTCGGCGGCATTCGACACAGTCAATCACGATGTCCTCCTCAACATACTCAGGAGTATCGGGATCACTGGCAATGCCCTATCCTGGATACGATCATATCTCCAGGATCGCCTTTTCACTGTATTAGTAGATAACAATGAATCTGACCCCATTAATCTTCCCCAAGGTGTTCCCCAAGGTTCCTCCCTCTCCTCTACCCTATTTAATATTTACATGCTTCCCCTCACTACCCTCCTCACTAACCTCCACATCAAGCATTTCATTTATGCCGACGATGTGCAACTCATCTTCCCATTCTCTGACTCTCTCCATACTGCTCTGCTTAACTGGGAAGCCTGTCTTTCCTCTATCAACAAATTACTAAATGACATGCAACTAGCTCTAAATCCCAGCAAGACTGAACTCTTAATCATATCTAATAGGCCACCACTCCCAGACATCCCACCTGCATACTCATCCACATCTTTCCCATCACACATTCGCAACCTTGGTGTCCTTATTGATAACCATCTTACTTTCAAACCCTTCATCAAATCTATCATCAAGGAATGCTATTTCAAGCTCCAAACCATAAAAAAACTCAGACCACTGCTACACTTTTCTGATTTCCGCACTGTACTCCAGTCTATCATTTTATCTAAGGTAGACTATTGTAATGCACTCTTTCTAGGCATTCCCGCCACCTATACCAAACCCTTACAACTACTACAAAACGCTGCCGCTAGGATACTATCAAATTCAAAAAAAAGAGATCACATCACCCCCACACTTATCGAACTTCATTGGCTCCCTATACACTCCCGAATTCTCTATAAAGCCCTTTCCATCATCCACAAAAGTCTGTTGAACTCTAACCTCAATTGGATTAACCCCCCACTCCTCCCCCGTACCTCGAATAGACCCACACGTACAGCCCTCCAAGGAACCCTACGTGCCCAACCCATCAAATCTTTCAAATTATCATCTACCATAAGCAGAGCTTTCTCTCTCGCTGGCCCCTCCATATGGAACTCCCTGCCTCCCGATATACGCCTGGAAACATACACACCCACTTTCAAGAAAAAAACTGAAAACATGGCTCTTCCAGCAAGCTTACCACACATCACCTGCCATTACATAAACCCCCCACTGTTTAACTAAAAATTGAGTAACTAAGAATTTGCTACATGACTAGGAATCTATTTCTTGGAATATGTCTCATGCCCATCGATTTTGTACTTTGACTCGGCTACTTATGTAATTAGCTTTTGTAAATAGTTGTGATTTTACTGATTTTGCTGTATCTATTTATTGATATCACGGACGCTCGCGGCATAGTCAGCTCTATACCCTATCCCACTTTTAACCACCTTGTTCTCAGTACATGTAAGGGCCCTGCCCAAAAGATAACCTGTTTTTTTCAATGTATATGTAAGGGTTCTGCCCATTTGTTCCTTTTTAACTGTAAACCGATGCGATGTGTAAACGGTCATCGGTATAAAAGAAACTTTAAATAAATAAATAAATCAGGTTGAGATTTTTTTTTCACAGCAGCAGGGAAATGTGTATCTAGATTTAAAGGAAAAATTTGGAAATGCAATAAGATTGGGTCTCTGGTCCTTGGAGGCAGGGCACCATTGAATTGCCTGTGCAGGACTCTCAAGAGAGGACCAAGAACAGGCAGCAGCTGGCAGAGGAGCATTAGGGGTTGAGAGGAGGAGGCGGGTAGAGATCGGGGTTCATGGAGGTTCAGGGGTGAATCAAGCCTGGGGGAATAGGGAGGGGGAGTTGTGGATCAAGGCCTTGGCTATGGAAGTTGCCCTTGTTAAATTTTTTTATAACTTGAACATTCTTTGTAACAACAAAGCAATAAAAAAGTGAACATAAAAACACACTTTTCTTAACCTGCCCTGCTTTAGTGCTGCTCATGCACACTTACCACAGGCTTTTCCGCTGTGTCCTGAACGGGTTCACTAATGGGGGCAGCAGCAGCACCTGCAGTGTCGAGGAAAGCAGCGGGATGTGAAAAATAAAGAGACTTACATTTACATGTATATTTATTAAGATTTGTTAATCACTTAACACTACAAATGTGTAAGCAATATACAATAAAATATACTTTATAACATCAAAAAGAAAAAAATGCAAAATATAAATTATCTGTATGATGCATTCAAAAGTTTAAATGAACAATCAGGCACTAAAAAGTATTGGACGTAGAAAATGAAAGTGTGTCACATATATGCCAGCTGAAATAGAAAGGTTTTCAAAAGTCCTCTGAATGTTTTTAATGAGTCTGTTGTAGAGCGCTAGGAGAGCGATCCCACTTCCTGGGAGATGTGTGTCCTTGGGCCGCGGCTCGACCCCAGAGTAGCTCCAAGGAGGTGCCGCGGTAGGCGAGGCATGCCCGAGCATGGGTTGGTCAGGAGCGAGGCTGGACTGAAGACTAGAGACACTGACCCTCCTCCGGACCTGCACGCTTCGGAAGACCCAACAACGCAATGTTGGTCTTGTGAACAGTCCTCTGACCCTTCCCAGCCCTTTCGGACCTGCCGCAGGGTACGGCATGAAGCGGCAGGCCGGATGGAGGCCAGGACAGCGAAGGCTTGACCATGGATGCAGACGAGACTCAGAAACGAGGTAGACTCAGGCACAGACATGGACTCAGGAACGAGGTACTGGAAGTACAGACGTGGACTCAGGAACGAGGTACTGGAAGCACAGACATAGACTCAGGCACAGACGCGGACTCGGGAACGAAGTATAATGCATACAGGAGACTCAAGGGCGAGGTACAAGACTGGCAACATGAAGCGCCCTACTCAGCCCGCCCGTGGGGCTGGTCACGGACCACGACATGGCTTGCCGCGAGGTACCAGGACATTAACCGACTCAGGAACAAGGTACTAGCTTTCAGGAGATTCAAGAACGAGGTACTTAGCTTTCAGGCGAATTCAGGAACAAGGTACAAGGCTTGCATCATCTGGACTGGAACACGGAAACCGGATTGGAAGACAGACCTTAGGGCAGGAACATGAACAGGCAAACATCAGGGCTGGTACAGCAGGCAGACATCAGGACTGGGGCAGCGGGCAGACATCAGGACTGGGGCAGCGGGCAGACATCAGGACTGGACGAGGAGCTCCGACAGAGAACAAAGAACACAGGACCTTGCAGAAGGCTGGAACACAGACAACTCCTGGAGCGAAGGATCTCAGGAGTGACCAACTCCTTGTGAAGGTAAAGACGGACTGGACGTTGAGTCCTTCTGTAGGGCTGAGGTGGACAACGCCCAGGGAGGGGTCAGCAGGGGGCCACACCTGGCTGGCCCTTGAAGAGGAGTAGAGGCGCGCGCACGCACCCTAGGGAGCTGGAGCGAAGAGAGCTGGGTCATCGGTGGCGTTCCCAGCCACATGGAAGGCCCAAGGAGAAGCAGGCAGGCAGCGGGAGCAGCCCTGCCATGGGCTGAAGGTAAGGAGCGATGGCAGGCTGCAGGAGCGGCTCCCAGCCGCGAAGCAACAGGTAAGAGGCAGAGAGGCAGGAGAAACGAAGGGCTGGCTGCAGGCACCGGCAGGGACGGCCTCCCTGCTAGGCGAGGACCCGGACTGCAGCACGAGCACTGGCAGGGACGCCCCCCCCTGCCGGCTGAGGACCCCGGGAAGGCAGAGAAATTTCGGGGGGACCAGGAAAGACAGCGGGGGTCCCGACCGCGAGGGAGAGCTCGCGGCGGGTCTGCCCTGCTGCATGGAGCAGGAGGCGGCCGGGGAGGAGCCTGGAGTCCGCGGCAGGACCGCCGCTATGGCGGCAGCGTCAGCGGCCCGACTGGCCGCCCGAGGTAAGGAGCCTGCCCGCGAGGAGCGCGGGCAGGACCGCAACAGAGTCCCATAAGTGTAGTTCTATTGAAAAAGCGTTCGAAAGAACTGAGCCTGTGCCAGAAAAGAAACATTCTGCGTAACTGAAGACTGTTCTTTCACTGAAACTATCGTTCTCATATAATTCTTCATTTTTTGCTCTCCAGTGATGCTCCTGGCTAAAAATCCCTCTCACTCTTACTGCTCCTTTTTTCCTGATATGGCCAGTTATCAAATGTGGTCTCCATTACATTTGTAAATGTGCAAGGGAGACAATAGAGTGGCCTTTAGCGATCTGGTGAATCAGTCCTGGATCATGGAGAATGCTCATCACCTTTACTTACAGATGAGAGCTGCTTTGGGAAGATTGAAGGGTAAAGGGTGGACCAGGGCACTGCATTTTCTGGAGAGATTTTTGAGAGTCATTCCCATGAGGGGAGGGCTATATCTCATATCTACTTTTCTATAACTGACACAGATGAGGACCCTGATAGAATTACCTCTCTGAGACGGCTGTGGAGTGATGACCTGCAGCTTACACTGGATGACATGGATTGGGAGACATATGGAGGGAGGCGCACTCCATATCAATATGTCCAAAAAGATCTTACCTCATGGTTAAGCTTTTGATTTGATTATACCAATACCTATGGTTTTACCTCCTTCTCTAGATCTGCTTCCCCATTGTGCCGATGTGGTTGCAGGTTAAAAGGTACATGCTTGCATGCTTGGTGGTCACGTCCTCTAGTGGTGCATTTTGGGCAGGATATTGAATGGGAAATAGATTAATGTGTAATAAATCTTTTTCTCTACTTCCCTGTGTGTGGGGTTATTTGGATATTGGAAAGATACCCCGGAAACAATCTCAGCCATGGATACATTTCTTATTATTCACTGTATTCAAGCTGCCAGTTACACAATTGTGTTGATGGGGAAGCGAGCTCCCAGCAAATCTAAATAGCTTTCCCACATGGTTGAAATTGAAATCACTGAGAAAATTACTAATTCCTTAAGGGAAACAACTGATAAATATAATCACATCTGGAGGACATTCTGGGACTATTAGCAAAAATAATCCAGCGCATTCTGTGTGGGCCATCAGGGTTAAACCCCTCCATGTTTTTTGATGTTTTTTGGTGCCTGAAAAGTACCTGAGTATTATATTTTGGGAATATGTAAGAATGTTACTCTCATTTTATTCTATAATTTGTCTCAAATGTATTCCAGTCTGTTAAACTATTTTAAAAAAAACCCTTACTTTATGGGTCTGAGGGAGAAGGTAAATCAAATAGGTGCTCAGGAGTTTTCTACATGCTATAGACTTCAGTAAATCTAGAGGTTTCTGCTCAATATTCTTTGATAATATAAAGATTTCTTACCCTGATAGAAGCAGATCAGAGCCACCACCAGAAAGGCAACTGCGATCTTCATGGCTGGGTTGGTTGTACATTGAGTTCTGAGCTTCGATACACAGAGGAGTCTGAGAAGAGAAGTCAGTGCTCGAGCTCATATATTCACTGAATGCCGCTCTCACTCCACCCAGGATCTCAGGAGACAACGTAAATGGAGATTATTTGTGAGATTATTTATTTTATTTATTTATTTATTTATTTATAGTTTTTGATATACCGCGGCACATAATGCACATCACCTCGGTTTACAGCAAACAGTAATTCAGCCTGAGGCTTTACAATAAATATAAGTGGAAAAAGCCAAACGCTTGTTTAACAGTTAACTAGGTATATAAATATCATATACATAAATGTAACAAAAATAACTGAGATAATTAACTTAAGGTCAGCCCTATAGGGAGATATTCCAGGGAATAATACGGGTATGGAAAGGGGAAACATGGGGGGGGGGGGGGGACGTGAGTCAAGGGGAGAAGGGAAGGGCAGGGTTGGGGGTAGGAATCAGGAGGAGGTTGAGCAGCGATGTATGTAATTTGCATAAGTCCCATCCTTCAAGGGTAGGCTTTTCTAAACAGCCATGTTTTTAGGTTATGTTTAAATTTTCGGTGGCAGGGTTCCTGGCGCAGCTCAGAGGGCATACTGTTCCACATTGTGGTTCCTGCTATGATGAGCGAGCATTCTTTTGTAGATCAATGTTTAGTTAGTTTAGGAGAAGGGATCGGCAGTCTGGCCTGATGTTGGGATCTGATTGGACGGTTTGATTTTTTGAAATACAGGTGTTCAGAGAACCATTGCATGTTTCAGTTATGGATGGCCTTGTGTATCAGCGTCATAGATTTGTATATGATCCTGGATGCTACGGGTAGCCAGTGAAGGGATTGAAGCGCAGGAGTGATGTGATCGTGGTGGTGCGTGTTGGTGATGATATGAGCCACTGCATTTTGTAGCATTTGTAATGGCTGTAACGTGTTTTTTGGTAAACCTAATAGCAATGCGTTGCAGTAGTCGATCTTTGATAGAATAGTAGCTTGTGGTACTGTGCGGAAGTCGTGTGGGTGTAATAGAGGTTTGATACGCTTCAGCGTGTGTAGCTTAAAAAAACCCGTTTTTTACAGTGTCAACGATGAATTTTTTAAACATAAAATTGTTGTCAATGATAACGCCAAGGCTGCAGACTTGTTGTGCAGTAGGAGGGCAGCCTTGGGGTAGGACAGTTGTGTTCAGCGTGGAGTTGTTTGCAGGTGATATTTATTTTATTTATTTATTTAAGGCTTTTTATATACCGAAGATCATGTACTGGTACATATCGCTTCGGTTTACATATAACCAGATTTGAAATTACCATAGATATGGTGTACATAGAACAATAATCAATAATAAAAAATCAAAAAACATTGAACAGAATGCATATAACAATGAATAATAATAGTAATACATAAAATAAATAGAAAACAGTAGATAAAACTGTGCGGAAGTAGGAAACTGGTTAAACTGGTTGAACTGGTTATACCTCGAAACTTAGGGTTATGTTAGGAGTAATATGCGAGTACAGGCATTAAATATGAATAGTACAGCTTAAGTGCAGGCCTTTAAGGTTAGCATGGGCTTTAAGTGAAGGCTTCCGTAAAGAGCCAGGTTTTCAATTTTTTCTTGAATGATATGATGAGAAGTTCAGTCTTGTTGGTTTTGATAGCCAGAAAGTTGTCGGTGAGAAGTTTTTTTTATTTCTGTGAGGGCCGAATTCCAAGTATTCAGGGCATTTGAGAGAGAGCTGTTGATAGGTATGAGGATCTGCACATCATCTTGCGTAAATTAAGTGTTGAAAACCCAGTTTTGATAGTAGACGGCATAGTGGTGTGAGATAAATATTAAACAGCGTTGACGAAAGAGCAGATCCTTGGGGTACTCCTTGAGTGAGGCTTCTAGGTTAGATTCACTTCGTCACTTTTAACACTGTATGTCCTATTGCTCAGGTAGGATTGGAACCAGAGTAGTGCTGGGCCGGTGATACCTATTTCAGTGAGGCGTGTGATGAGAGTATTGTGATTTACAGTGTCAAAGGCGGCAGATATATCTAGAAGGGCGAGTAATGTATGCGTGGCCAGAGTCTAGGGCTTTTAAGAGAGATTCTGATAGTGATAGAAGAAGCGTTTCAGTGCTGTGGTACTTTCTGAATCCATATTGAGATGGAAAGAGTAATTGAATGCTCGTCTAGGTATTCGGTGAGTTGTTTATTGATGATTCTCTCCATTATTTTGGATAGGAAGGGGAGGTTCGAAACTGGACGATAGTTCGCTGGGTCCGAGGTGTCTAGGTTTGATTTTTAAGAGTCAGTTTTATGATGGCATGTTTGAGTTGAGAAGGAACTGTGCCCAGTGTGATCAATTTGTTGAGGATCTTTGCTATGGGTTTAGCTATGGTGGTACGGGAAAGAGAGAAGTGTTTTTGTGGGCATAGTGTCTGCAGGGTGTAGAGCTGGTTTAATTTTCTTCAGTATTGACTCTACTTCTATATGAGATTTATTTATTTATTTATTTATTTAAGGCTTTTATATACCGACTTTCTTGATACAAATCAAATCAACTCAGTTTACATCGAACTAAGCGTTTAATAACCGTAACCAATTAACAAGAGGCAGAATTTGATGAAGCATAAAGTTACATTATAACAAGGGCGCAAAACTGGGGAAGGAAAATAAAGGGGGGAGAACAGAGATAGTATACTATATACAGGTAGGGGTGTGAGAGGAGGCAGAGGGAGCCAATCTCATATAACGTATTTGTGTCTTAGCGCATGTTTAATTATAGTGGAGAAGGGAACAATTCTGAGTCAAGCTATTGGATTAGGAACAGGGAAAGGCTCGACCGAAAAGCCATGTCTTGAGTTTCTTTTTAAATGTTAGGAGACAGGTTTCCTGCCTGAGGTACGGGGGCATGGCGTTCCAAATGGAGGGACCTATCATTGAGAATGCCCGGTCTCTGATGTTTGAGTGGTGCACCGCTTTGACTAGAGGAACGTGTAAGGATCCTTTGTAGGCTTCCCTTAAGGGTCTGGCTGTAGAGTGAATTCGAGAGGGTGTATCAGATCGAGAGGCGTCTGATGGTGAATGTTTTTGTGAATAATTGTAAGTGATTTATGGAGAATCCTAAAATTTATTGGGAGCCAATGAAGATCTTTTAAAATAGGGGAGATGTGCTCTCACCGATTAGTGTTCATCAGGATTCTTGCCGCCGCATTTTGAAGCAGCTGGAGGGGCTTTATTGTGGTGGCAGGAAGACCTTACAAGATGGAGTTGCAGTAGTCGATCTTGGAAAACAAGATGGCTTGGAGGACCGATCTGAAATTATGATGGAAGAGGAGTGGCTTGAGTTTTTTGAGTACCTGTAGCTTGTAGAAGCACTCCTTCGTAGTGTGGTTCATAAATTTCTTTAGTGTCAGGTGACTATCTATTATGACTCCAAGGTCTCTTGCGTGGGAAATATGTGTGTTGATATGTAACTGTTGATGGAAGGGACTACCTTCTGGGGTAATGAGCAGGAGTTCTGTCTTGTTAGTGTTAAGCACCAGGTTGAGGCTTGAAAGGTAGAGTTTGATCGTTAGCAAGTGAGAATCCCATGTTTTGAGGGCTGAGTCCAGTGAGTTAGAAATGGGGATTAAGATTTGAACGTCGTCTGCATAAATGAAGAACTTCAGTTTTAATTTTGAAAGTAAATGGCATAGAGGGAATAGATAGATATTGAAACAGAGTTGGCGATAATAAGGAGCCCTGGGGGACTCCGAATGGGGAGTTAGTGCGGGGGGATTCTTTATTATTAATTTTAAACCTTGTAGCCTCTGTTGGCTAAGGAAAGAGTCGAACAAACTGAGGGCAGGTCCTGCGACTCCTATGTCTGATAACTGGTTCATAAGGGTTGTAATGATTTACGGTGTCAAAAGCCGCTGAGATATCGAGAAGAGCTATAGGAAGGACTGTCCTTTGTCATGCCAATGTATAGCTGATCTAGCAACGAGATGAGGAGAGTTTCAGTGTTGTGATCTTTTCGAATCCATATTGTGACGGTGTAGAATGTTATGTTCCTCCAGGTATTTTGAAAGTTGATTATTTACGATTTTCTACAGATCTTGGCTACAAACGGCAGATTTGATATGGAGCGATAGTTGTTAGGATCATCCGGGTCCAAATTCGTTTTTTGAGTATGGGTTTAAGGGTAGCCAATTTGAGAACGTCCGGGAAGATTCCATGTGAGAGGGAGCAGTTGATAATATCTGCTAGATGTTTAGAGAAATATTCTAGTATCAGAATCAGGAGTTTGGATGGGATTTGGTCTAGAGGGTGAGAGAAGGGTTTCATTCTTTTTATCAGAGTTTCCACCTCAATGGCGTAAGTAGGATCAAAGGATTTCAAACCAACCTCTAGGTTTGGAGGGAGTGGAGGATCTGGAGACAGCCAGTTAGGGTTAGTAGGTAGTCTAGCCAAGGTATTGGAGATTTTGTTCTGGAAGAATAAGGCCAGATCATTGGCTTTCAATTGGGCTACGTCAATGGGGATTGTAGGGGGGGCAGTTTTGGTGAGTTCCGAAACATACAAGAAGAGAGCCTTCGCGTCAAAAGTCATATCATGCATACGGTGGGCGTAGAAATCTCTTTTTGTTCGTAGTGTTGCAGTTCTGTATTGGTAGAGAGCAGCTTTGTATGCGGTTAGGGCTTGAGGGTTGGGGTTCTTCCTCCATTCCTTTTCTTTCCATCTCAGGCCTTGCTTTTGGGCGCAGAGCTCCTTTGAGAACCATGGCTGCTTGTTTTTTTGAGATGGGTTAATGTTTTTATTTGACAGTGGGCATAAGTTGTTGGCTATAGTTTCTGTAATGTTTTGCCAAGAGAGGATGGCTGCATTGGGGTTTAATAGATCGAGGTTAGTGAGTTCTTTGATCAGAGAGTTGCTGAGGGCTTCTGATGGACAAGGTTTCCTATAGTGGAGAGTGGTGAGCTGAGGCGGTGCAGACAATCTTGTCGTCGATCAAAGGGTGGAGGAGATCATGAAGTGGTCTGACCATGGGACCGGCAGGCAAAGAGGGGGTGAGAGAGTAGTGAGGCTCGTGTTTGTGAAGATAAGGTCAGGAGTATGACCTGCTTTGTGTGTGGGTTGGTTGACGAGTTGTTTGAAGCCCATGTTCGAAAGGGAGGATAAGTAGGCTTCACAGTTGGAAGATTGAGGCATGGCGTCTGTGTAGATTAAAGTCCCCAAGGATAATGGCTGGTGAGTCCAGGTTTAAGTGTTTTGCTATGATTTCCACTATAGGAGAGGCATCTAGGTCTAATAATCCAGGGGGGGGGGGTCGTATGTGAGGAGGATTTGGAGAGATTTAGATTTAAATAAGCCAACCTCTAGTTTTGGTATTGTATTGATAGGTTGTGGGGTGAGATTAAGTGCTTTTTTGGCAGCCAGAAGGATACCTCCCCTTTTTTTCTTTTGTCTAGGGATGGAGAAGACATCATATATCTTGGTAGGAAGTTGATTTGTCAGGACAGTGTCTGTAGGCTTCAGCCAGGTCTCTGTGATGGCACAGATGTCTGGTTTGGCGTCAAGCAGGTAGTCATGTAGAATGTGGGTTTTTTTGGTGATTGATTGGGCATTGCATAGTGTTAGAGTGAATAGGGCAAGTCCAAGGAGTTGAGTAAGAGGGGAGGTCATGACTGGGGTGAGATTTCTGCAGGATATGAGATGGTATCACAGTGGATGCTTTGGAGGCTTTATCTTGAGAGAGGTACTGTGATATAATATGGGAATTGAGTATCCTAGCATCCTAAGTGGATTGTCGTCTTCGCTTGGACCGGATTTGTCAGCAGAGGTTATCCTGTGGTCTGAGATGATATGATGTGTTGTGGATATGGTCTATGAGGGGGGGTGAGGTTGGTGAAGTGTAGCGGATGGATGTCTGCTGGAGTGGCTGAGTAGATGCTGGATGGATGCTGGTGTGGCTGAATGACTGCTGGAGTAGCTGAGTAGATGCTGGTGTGGCTGGATGACTACTAGAGTAGCTGAGTAGATGCTGGTGTGGCTGGATGACTGCTGGAGTAGCTGAGTAGATGCTGGTGTAGCTGGATGACTGCTGGAGTAGCTGAGTAGATGCTGGTGTGGCTGGATGACTGCTGGGGTAGCTGAGTAGATGCTGGTGTGGCTGGATGACTGCTGGAGTAGCTGAGTAGATGATGGTGTGGCTGGATGACTGCTGGAGTAGCTGAGTAGATGCTGATGTGGCTGGATGACTGCTGGGGTAGCTGAGTAGATGCTGGTGTGGATGGATGACTGCTGGAGTAGCTGAGAAGATGCTGGGTGTGGCTGGATGACTGCTGGAGTAGCTGAGTAGATACTGGATGGATGCTGGAATGGCTGGGTGGTTGTTAGAGAGACTGGTCAAATGTTGCAGGAGAGCTAATGTAGGAGAGCTTGAGTTCGGTGAGAGCAGAAGTTCCGGATGGTGTAGAATGTGTGATTGCAGCTTCTATGGTCTGGTGCGCACGAAGGGGCGCACAAAGGGGCAGGCCCCTTTGGCGTGCTCCTTCGGCGCGCGGCGCCTGAAGGGAGTGCTGGGGTTTAAAGCCCCAGAAGAGGCCTCCCTATTGGTCCTCGAGATGTATTTTCAAGTTGAGATGAGATGTATTTACAAGATTTGTAAGCTTTGCTTCAATATTTTTATAGGTGGCTGGTGATGGTTGGATCATGGAGGTTGATAGGGTAGTTAGAGAAAGTTTGTTGTTGTGGGTGCAGTTGGACATTGCTGGTGAATTGGGTATTATTTGTGAATTAAAGCGAGTCATAATAGATTGTATTTTGTTGTAGAAGTAAGCGGCTAGTTCCTTGCATTTTGATTCATCATTGTTGTTTGAGTTTGTGTTGACTGGAGCAATAACGAGGCTTTTGATCTTTGGAGCCTCTCCAAATTTCAAGCCTTGTACAAGTGCCAGTATCCTACATCTGATCATGACCTTCTGTGAGAAAGAACACAGTGATGCCCTAACTGTCACATGACCATTATTAATCCAAGGAAGGACACGTGTACAAATCACATAATATTCTGTGTCCTGAATTCAACATGAAACAGATGAACATAAATAGAAACTCTATGAAATGAGACAAAAGAACCTAAATAGATTAGAGGGAGTATGATATAGGCTTTTAAATATGAAAATGGTATTATTAATGTACAGAAATCAAAGCTTTTCTGTTGGGAATGAAGTTGTAGAACTTGGGGTCATGATATGATGCTTCAAGTGGGTAGACTCAGAACCAATGTCATGAGGGAAGAATGCTTTCTTTTCTTAAACTCCTCTCAGAAGACCCCCAGGCTTTATTATACTTGATTTTGGCAGGAGAACTGAGGGGAAAAACAGTAAATCTTCCCCCAGAAGGATCAGACATGCGAGGAGGTCCAAATCCTCCTCAGAAAAGTGGGCTTCTTGGACCGATGCTTCCCGGAGGCAGATGAGTGCACAGAGGTAGCAGCCATAAGTGTCACAAACTAAATAAAAAAAAAAAAGCAATGGAACACAAGGTGAGATGAAAAGCGGTTTAGAACATCATAAATCAGTGAAAAGCATCATAAACCGAGAGTGTGTTGAGAAAACGTGTGTAGGTGTCTAAATAAATATGATTGTGTGTGTGAAATAACAGAGTCTGTGTGGCATCCCTCCCCCCCAAACCACTGCTATCTCAGGGTGAGTGGAAATTGGAAATCATTCATCAAGAGATCTCATCAGCCAGGTATGGAGAGCTAAGATGGCAACAGGATGAAGCAATGATTAAAAAACAGCACGAGCCATCCACAGCCCTTTTGTACTTACAGCTCAACACACGAGCAGAATACCTCACCTCGGTCACAGATGCAGAGAGACCCTCTCCAAATAAAGATTCCAGAAAGTATAAGAAGAAATCTGCAGACAAAAATTGAAACGGAAGCCGTTGCAATCACAGACCTCTCCTCCCAACACCGGCCAGGCCGAGCAGCCTCAGACTTCCTGGCCAAGGCACCCAGCAGTCTCCGTCCGTCTTCCAGCTCCCTGTTGCACACAACATCACCACTGCCTTAACGTCCGGTCAAGTGTCCCCTAGGTGCGCGCACACAACACAGCTTCAAATTTAAAGGGCCCGGGCTGAAAAATCCACCCTCAGACCCTCCGAATGATGCTCCAGCTCCTCCTATTTAAGGCAAGCTCTGACTCTGTAGTAACCAGCAGTACTGTCAGGTCAGGAGGGGAAGGGGACAAGAGACTGGCACAGAATGGCTCTTCTCTGCTCTGCTCTATGTTGGTGCTTCCTGTTTTGTCCTTCCCCTCTGATCACTTCCCCAGACCCTCCCTTCTGCATTTTTAGTAATGGCTCTTCTCTTCTCTCTTCTATTGTGATTCTTCCTGCTCCAGTTCTTACCCTCAGTCCTCTGCAGTGCTGCTCAATTGCAATGTGACCAGGAAGGCAAGAGCCACATGTGGCTCCACAGACAATGGTTGGCCATAGAGGTAAAAACTCACAGCATAGACGAGCCATTCTTTCCTAGTCTCATCTCCCCCTCCTTCTCCTGATCTGGCAGTACTGCTGGTTACTACAGAAGCAGAAGGGAGGGGCTGGGGAAGTGATCAGAGGGAAAGGACTGGAGCAGGAAGCACCACAATAGAACAGAGCAAAGAAGAGCCATTCAGTGCCAGTCTCATCTCCCCTCCCCCTCCTGACCTGGCAGTACTGCTGATTGTACAGAGGCAGAAGGAAGAGGCTGGGGAAGAGACCAGAGGGGAAGGACTGGAGCAGGAAGCACCACAATAGAACAGAGCAGAGAAGAGCCATTCTGTGCCAGTCTCATCTCTCCTCCCCCTCCTGACCTGGTAATACTGCTGGTTACTACAGAGGCAGAAGGGAGGGGCTGGGGAAGTGATCAGAGGGGAAGGGCTGGAGTAGGAAGCAGCACAATAGAACAGAGCAGAGAAGAGCCATTCTGTGCCAGTCTCACCTCCCCCTCCTGACCTGGCAGTACTGCTGGTTACTACAGATGCAGAAGGGAGGGCTGGGGAAGGGATCAGAGGGTTTACTCTGTTTATCCCTGCACTTGTACTCACCCCACTTATCCACCCCTATCCCTGTCTGCAATCAACAAAGGTAGAGGACAGGAGCAGATGAAGTTGGAGCTGACAGGACAGCAAAGAAGAGCCAGTCATCAGACTGTTCAAGCCCTTTCCATCGGGTCCAAATCCCCACCCCATCGGCTCCCTGGAAGAGAGGGCTCTTCTGTGGTCTTCTCTGGTCTTCTGCTCCAGGCCCAGCAGCTCAATGTGTCCACATGACTTAGCAATCAGCTGACAGCAGAGAGGAGGAAGGAGTCACCCAAAGCTCCAGTCAGGACATAATAATTTGTGGTAAGAGAAAGGGGGTGAGAGAAGGGAGTGTGTGTAGTTGATGAATACTTGGGAGAGATGTGAATGAAATGAATGCTTGAAGGAGAAGTTGTACAAGAGGGAGTGAATGGTGCAAGAGTTGGGGAGAAGAGCACAAGGAGGAGCTTATGTGGAGAATATGAGAGGTGAATATTGTTTCCCTCCTTATTTAATTAAAGTCACCAATCAAATTGGACTGACTGATCCCTTATTCCTCCCTAAGATCCATGCTGCCACATATTCTGCAAAGGTTTGAATGGACCATAGCTTGGGTGGGGGAAAGAGAGGGAAAGAGAGAGAGAAGGCTGGGATAGGATGTTGTATGAGAGACATGCGGGGGGAGTGAAGGTGGCATGAGAGAGCCGGGGATGGGGATAGAAGAGGTTGAAAAGAAAGGGGAAAGGCCATGGAACAATGTGAGAAAGCCAGGGGGAATTCTATGTGTGCAACAGAGTCTGAGGTGTAAAATGGAGAGAGGGTGAGAAAACAGAAATAGCATGAGGGTGAAACAGAGATGGTGATGAGGATGTGTGTGAGAGATCCAGAGGGCGTGAAAGGAAAGAGAGGGTGAGAAAACAGAAATAGCATGAGTGTGAGGCAGAGATGGTGATGAGGATGTGTGTGTGAGAGGTCCAGAGGGGGTGAAAGGGAAGAGAGGGTGAGAAAACAGAAATAGCATGAGGGTGAGGCAGAGGTGGTGATGAGGATGTGTGTGTGAGAGATCCAGAGGGGGTGAAAGGGAAGGGAGGGTGAGAAAACAGAAATAGCATAAGAGTGAGGCAGAGATGGTGATGACGATGTGTGTGTGAGAGATCCAGAGAGGGTGAAAGAGAAGAGAGGGTGAGAAAACAGAAATAGCATGAGGGTGAGGCAGAGATGGTTACGAGGATGTGTGTGTGAGAGATCCAGAGACGGTGAAAGGGAAGAGAGGGTGAGAAAACAGAAATAGCATGAGGGTGAGGTAGAGATGGTGATGAGGATGTGGTGATAGAGATCCAGAGGGGGTGAAAGGGAAGAGAGGGTGAGAAAACAGAAATAGCATGAGGGTGAGGCAGAGGTGGTGATGAGGATGTGTGTGTGGGAGTCCAGAGGGGGTGAAAGGGAAGGGAGGGTGAGGAAACAGAAATAGCATGAGGGAGAGGCAGAGATGGTGATGAGGATGTGTGTGTGAGAGATCCAGAGGGGGTGAAAGGGGAGGGTGAGAAAATAGAAATAGCATGAGGGTGAGGCAGAGATGGTGATGAGGATGTGTGTGTGAGAGATCCAGAGGGGGTGAAAGGGAAGGGAGGGTGAGGAAACAGAAATAGCATGAGGGTGAGGCAGAGATGGTGATGAGGATGTGTGTGTGTGTGAGATCCAGAGGGGGTGAAAGGGAAGGGAGGGTGAGGAAACAGAAATAGCATGAGGGTGAGGCAGAGATGGGGATGAGGTTGTGTGTGTGAGAGATCCAGAGAGGGTGAAAGACAAGAGAGGGTGAGAAAACAGAAATAGCATGAGGGTGAGGCAGAGATGGTGATGAGGATGTGTGTGTGAGAGATCCAGAGGGGGTGAAAGGGGAGGGTGAGAAAATAGAAATAGCATGAGGGTGAGGCAGAGATGGTGATGAGGATGTGTGTGTGAGAGATCCAGAGGGGGTGAAAGGGAAGGGAGGGTGAGGAAACAGAAATAGCATGAGGGTGAGGCAGAGATGGTGATGAGGATGTGTGTGAGAGATCCAGAGGGGGTGAAAGGGAAGGGAGGGTGAGAAAATAGAAATAGCATGAGGGTGAGGCAGAGATGGTGATGAGGATGTGTGTGTGAGAGATCCAGAGGGGGTGAAAGGGAAGGGAGGGTGAGAAAACAGAAATAGCATGAGGGTGAGGCAGAGATGGTGATGAGGATGTGTGTGTGAGAGATCCAGAAGGGGTGAAAGTGAAGGGAGGGTGAGAAAACAGAAATAGCATGAGGGTGAGGCAGAGGTGGTGATGAGGATGTGTGTGTAAGAGATCCAAAGAGGGTGAAAGAGAAGAGAGGGTGAGGAAACAGAAATAGCATGAGGGTGAGACAGAGATGGTGATGAGGATGTGTGTGTGAGAGATCCAGAGGGGGTGAAAGGGAAGGGAGGGTGAGGAAACAGAAATAGCTTGAGGGTGAGGCAGAGATGGTGATGAGGATGTGTGTGTGTGAGATCCAGAGGGGGTGAAAGGGAAGGGAGGGTGAGGAAACAGAAATAGCATGAGGGTGAGGCAGAGATGGGGATGAGGTTGTGTGTGTGAGAGATCCAGAGAGGGTGAAAGACAAGAGAGGGTGAGAAAACAGAAATAGCATGAGGGTGAGGCAGAGGTGGTGATGAGGATGTGTGTGTGAGAGATCCAGAGGGGGTGAAAGAGAAGGGAGGGTGAGAAAACAGAAATAGCATGAGGGTGAGGCAGAGATGGTGATGAGGATGTGTGTGGGAGTCCAGAGGGGGGTGAAAGGGAAGAGAGGGTGAGAAAACCGGGTGATATGTATATTATACAGGAACCTCCGGTATATAAATTATTTAAATAAATAAATAAAAAATAAATAAATAAATAAATAAATAAATAAAAACAGAAATAGCATGAGGGTGAGGCAGAGATGGTGATGAGGATATGTGTGTGAGATATCCAGAGGGGGTGAAAGGGAAGAGAGGGTGATAAAACAGAAATAGCATGAGGGTGAGGCAGAGATGGTGATGAGGATGTGTGTGAGAGAGATCCAGAGGGGGTGAAATGGAAGAGACGGTGAGAAAACAGAAATAGCATGAGGGTGAGGCAGAGATGGTGATGAGGATGTGTGTGAGAGATCCAGAGGGGGTGAAAGGGAAGGGAGGGTGAGGAAACAGAAATAGCATGAGGGAGAGGCAGAGATGGTGATGAGGATGTGTGTGTGAGAGATCCAGAGGGGGTGAAAGGGAAGGGAGGGTGAGGAAACAGAAATAGCATGAGGGTGAGGCAGAGATGGTGATGAGGATGTGTGTGTGAGAGATCCAGAGAGGGTGAAAGAGAAGAGAGGGTGAGAAAACAGAAATAGCATGAGGGTGAGGCAGAGATGGTGACGAGGATGTGTGTGTGAGAGATCCAGAGACGGTGAAAGGGAAGAGAGGGTGAGAAAACAGAAATAGCCTGAGGGTGAGGTAGAGATGGTGATGAGGATGTGTGTGATAGAGATCCAGAGGGGGTGAAAGGGAAGGGAGGGTGAGAAAACAGAAATAACATGAGGGTGAGGCAGAGATGGTGATGAGGATGTGTGTGTGAGAGATCCAGAGGGGGGTGAAAGGGAAGGGAGGGTGAGAAAACAGAAATAGCATGAGGGTGAGGCAGAGATGGGGATGAGGTTGTGTGTGTGAGAGATCCAGAGAGGGTGAAAGAGAAGAGAGGGTGAGAAAACAGAAATAGCATGAGGGTGAGGCAGAGGTGGTGATGAGGATGTGTGTGTGAGAGATCCAGAGGGGATGAAAGAGAAGGGAGGGTGAGAAAACAGAAATAGCATGAGGGTGAGGCAGAGATGGTGATGACGATGTGTGTGTGAGAGATCCAGAGGGAATGAAAGGGAAGAGAGGGTGAGAAAACAGAAATAGCATGAAGGTGAGTCAGAGATGGTGATGAGGATGTGTGTGTGAGAGATCCAGAGGGGGTGAAAGGGAAGGGAGGGTGAGAAAATAGAAATAGCAGGAGGGTGAGGCAGAGATGGTGATGAGGATGTGTGTGTGAGAGATCCAGAGGGGGTGAAAGGGAAGGGAGGGTGAGAAAACAGAAATAGCATGAGGGTGAGGCAGAGATGGGGATGAGGTTGTGTGTGTGAGAGATCCAGAGAGGGTGAAAGAGAAGAGAGGGTGAGAAAACAGAAATAGCATGAGGGTGAGGCAGAGATGGTGACGAGGATGTGTGTGTGAGAGATCCAGAGACGGTGAAAGGGAAGAGAGGGTGAGAAAACAGAAATAGCCTGAGGGTGAGGTAGAGATGGTGATGAGGATGTGTGTGATAGAGATCCAGAGGGGGTGAAAGGGAAGGGAGGGTGAGAAAACAGAAATAACATGAGGGTGAGGCAGAGATGGTGATGAGGATGTGTGTGTGAGAGATCCAGAGGGGGTGAAAGGGAAGGGAGGGTGAGAAAACAGAAATAGCATGAGGGTGAGGCAGAGATGGGGATGAGGTTGTGTGTGTGAGAGATCCAGAGAGGGTGAAAGAGAAGAGAGGGTGAGAAAACAGAAATAGCATGAGGGTGAGGCAGAGGTGGTGATGAGGATGTGTGTGTGAGAGATCCAGAGGGGATGAAAGAGAAGGGAGGGTGAGAAAACAGAAATAGCATGAGGGTGAGGCAGAGATGGTGATGACGATGTGTGTGTGAGAGATCCAGAGGGAATGAAAGGGAAGAGAGGGTGAGAAAACAGAAATAGCATGAAGGTGAGGCAGAGATGGTGATGAGGATGTGTGTGTGAGAGATCCAGAGGGGGTGAAAGGGAAGGGAGGGTGAGAAAATAGAAATAGCAGGAGGGTGAGGCAGAGATGGTGATGAGGATGTGTGTGTGAGAGATCCAGAGGGGGTGAAAGGGAAGGGACGGTGTGGAAACAGAAATAGCATGAGGGTGAGGCAGAGAAGTGAATGGGCAGCCAGTGCAGGTGCTTTAGAATGGGGGTGATGTGGTCCCTTTTACGTGTGTTGGTTATGAACCTGGACATGGAGTTCTGCAGGATTTGTAGGGGTTTAGTGGTGGAAACTGGAAGGCCCAGGAGAAGGGTTTTGCAGTAATCCAGTTTAGATAGAATAGTGGTTTGAAGTACTAAACGGAAGTCTTGAGCGTGCAGCAGGGGTTTGAGTTTTTTAAGAATGTTGAGTTTAAATAAACCCCCTTTTAGGAGAATATTGATATGGGTTTGAAGTTTAAATGTTGGTCTAGGGAGACACCTAGGTCTTTGACGGCATGCAGGGTGGCATGATTAAGAGAAGTGTTGAGAGAGGAGGCTTGGGATATGAGGTCATGTTGATTTGAGATTATTTATTTATTTTTGGTTTTTATATACCGGACGTTCCTGTATAATATACATATCACTCCGGTTTACAGGTAACAGAGATAACTATCGCCTGAATGGCGGTTTACATGGAACATATTAAGAGGATTTCTGTTTTAGATGTGTTTACGGCAAGATGGAAGTTGGATAGTAGGGAGTTGATAAATACAAGGCAAGATTCCCAGAAATGCAAGGATTCATTAAGGGATTTTTGAATGGAGATGAGGATTTGCACATCGTCTGCATATAGAAAAAACTGCAGGCCAAGGTCAGAGAGGAGGTGGCAGAAGGGCAGAAGATAAATATTGAAGAGGGTGGAGGATAATGAGGATCCTTGGGGGACACCTTGAGTAAGTGGAGGAGAATGAGGATCCTTGGGGGACACCTTGAGTAAGTGGAATATGTGAGGATTCGTTGTTATCAATTTTTACTACGTATTCTCTGTGGTTGAGAAAGGAGGTAAACCATGACAGGGGTGTGCCAGAGATGCCTATCTCTGCTAAGCGAGAGATTAGAACTTCGTGGTTGACAGTATCAAAGGCTGCAGAGATGTCTAAGAGAGCGAGTAGATATGATTTACCATTGTCCATACCTTTGAGGATGAGATTTTCGGTGTTTCTAGCTTTACGGAATCAAAATTGTGATGGGTGTAAGATACTATGGTCTTCTAGAAAGTCAGTAAGCTGTGTGTTAACTACCTTTTCCAATATTTTGGATATGAAGGGCAGGTTGGAGATTGGTTGGTAGTTTGCTGGGTTGGAGGGGTCAAGGGTGGTTTTTTTGAGGAGGGATTTGACACCTCGAGTTTGAGGGGGTCTGGGACTTTTCTGAAGGAGAGTGAGCAGTTAATTATGTCGGTTAGTGGTTTGGCGATGGCAGCGGGGATAGTCAGGAGTGCTTTAGTAGGTATTGTATCAGAGATGTGGGTAGCTGGTTTAATCTTTTTTAAAATGGATTCGATCTTCTTGGTGGTTGTGAGGTCGAAAGACGTGAAAGTGACCTTGTTGTCATTGGTGAGTGGGGTGATAGGGATAGGATTGGTTGGGAAGCGTAGTAGGATATTGGATATTTTTTTTTTGAAGAACAGGGCTAATTCTTCACATTTACTGTTGCGGTTCGGTCCGCGAGGCTCGCGTCCCGGCCCTTACCTCGGAGGTCTCTTCCAGCTAGCAGTGAAGCGGAGTCGGATCCTGGGCGTCTCCGCGGGGGAGACGCCATTGCTGGCCAGCCTCTAGGCGCGCGCGCACGGCTGCCCCGCACCTTTCTAGACAGTTTCCCGCCCGAGGATGGCTCCGCCCATAGCCTGACGTCAGACGCCGCGGCCTACTTAGGGTCACTGCGGACGCCTGATCAGCGCCTTGCAACAGGGTTCCTTTGGTCCCCCGTTGCCTAGAGCCCCGGAGTTCGCTAGCGCTCCAGCCACTCCGTTCTTGCCTGCCTGCCATGCTGGTACTTGTCTTGCTCTCTTGTACCGGCTTCTTCCTTTTCCAGCTTGTGCCTTCCAGGGTTCCTGCCTGCCTACAACCCGAGCCTGGTTCTTGCCAGCTTCAGCCAAGTCTGGTTCCTGCCTGCCTACAGCCCGAGCCTGGTTCCTGCCTGCCTTCAGCCCGAGCCTGGTTCTTGCCAGCTTCAGCCAAGCCTGGTTCCTGCCTGCCTACAGCCCGAGCCTGGTTCCTGCCTGCCTTCAGCCTGAGCCTGGTTCCTGCCAGCTTCAGCCAAGCCTGGTTCCTGCCTGCCTACAGCCCGAGCCTGGTTCCTGCCAGCTTCAGCCAAGATTGGTTCCTGCGTGCCTATAGCCCGAGCCTGGTTCCTGCCAGCTTCAGCCAAGCCTAGTACCTGCCTGCTTCCGCTCCTCCAGTCGCCAGATCTGTCCAAGTTCCAACTCCGAGCTTCGCCTAAGTCCCAGCAGTCGGGCCCCTACGGGCTCCTCATGGGGGGGGGGGGGGGGGCTCCGACTTCCAGGGTGAATTGCCTATGTCCCAGCGGTCGGGCCCCTACGGGCTCCTCCCGGGGGGCTCCAACTTCCAGGGTGAATCGCCTAAGTCCCAGCAGCTGGGCTCCTAAGGGCTCCTCCCGGGGGAGTACCAGCTTCCAGGGTGAAGCTGACATCGCCTGCCCGCCGGAGATCTGCCTCCCGGCCTGTCTAGTTGAGACCAGTGAAGTCCTTCCCAAGTCTCCTATAGGCCGGCCCAAGGGTCCACTAGTCACGTAGTTCACAACATTTACCACTGGCGTTATCTTAAGTATTATTGTGATGATTGGAGTTTGTAAGCTCCGCGACATTTGAGAATAGGGCATTTGAATTGAATAGGTAGTCATGAATTCTGGTAGAGTAGAAGTCTCGCTTAGCTTGGTGGGTGATTTGTCTGTAAGTATGCAAGGTGTTTTTGTAAGCTGCTTTATGAGTAAGGGATGGTTGTTTACGCCACGTACGTTCTTTGGATCTAAGGTCTTTTTTTATCCTTTTTAGTTCTGCAGTGTACCATGTTTTTTTTGCTGATTGCGTGAGGGGTATCTCTTTGTGAACTATGGGGCAGGTGTCATTAGCTACAGGGGATGTAAGATTGTTCCATGAGAGTAGCGCGGATTCGGGGTTGGTGAGGTCGAGGTTCATAGCTGCTTTGTCAAATGCTAAGGTAAGGTCCTCTGGTGAGCATGGTTTATGGAATGAGATTATCTTGGTCTGCATGTGGGATCCTGGAAGAGGGGTGTTTGTGGTGAGGAGGATATTGATGAGGGAGTGGTTGGACCATGGGACTGGGGTGGCCACAGGTGTGTTAGAGGATGTTATATGGGAGTTAATGAAAATGAGGTCAAGTGTGTGACCCGCTTTGTGTGTTGGCACAGAGATGAGTTGTCTATAGCCTAAGGCTTGGAGGGTGTCAAGTAAGATCTCGCAGGTGGGTGTGCAGGGAGGACATCCATTCCACATGGAGATTAAAATCACCTAAAATAACTGCAGGAGAGTCAGAATTGATGTTATCAGAGATGACTCGATGATGGGGGAAGGGTCAGATTCGAGTAGGCCTGGGGGGCATAGATGAGGCAGACATGTAGGGTGTTGGATTTAAATAGGCCTACTTCAAGTCTTGGTGGGGGTTGGGTGGTAAGGGGTTTTAAGTTGAGGTGTTTTTTTAGCAGCTAGGAGTAGTCCTCCACCTCTTTTTTTTGGTCTTGGGATAGAGAAAATATCATAGGTCTGCAGAGGGAGCTGGTTAAAGAAAACCTGGTCTGTGTTCTTTAGCCAAGATTCAGTGGCGGCACAGATGTCGGGATTAGAATCCGTGAGCAGGCCATATAGGATGGGTGTTTTTTTTAGGATGGATTATGCATTGAAAAGGGAGATGGTAAGCATACTTAGTCCCAGGAATTGTGTGAGGGGTGAGATCATGATAAGCACTAGGGATTTGCGCTGGTTGGAGGGGTGTGGGTGTACTGGGGGGGCTCTTACGCATGGAGGGACAGTGTAAACAAGGAATACTGAAGATGAACATTTCGGTTAACGGGAGGCAGGTGAAGGAATATGGGGAGAGGGGGGAGAGAGGGGAGAGGGGGGAGAGGGGCTATGTGGGCTGCACTAGGGCTAGTAATACACCAGAGGAGGGGATCCTTTGAGGGAGAAACTCCTTTGTCGAGCTGGGTTGCGATAGTGGGAAAAGTGGACGGCGCTCTCGGATTGTTGTGCAAGCAGCCTCTTCTAGGCCGGACCCCAGGGGGTCAGCTCAGTGCGGGTATGAGGGCGGGAGATATGTCCATCGCCCAGATAAGCGGCAGCCCCTGTATGCAGTTAGATACTCAGCCACTGCCACTTAGCTAGGTAAGTCCTTACTCATCTGGCTAAGTGACGCTGAATATCAATCTTAGAATAAGTTGGCAACATGGCTTCTTACTAATTATATTTGTCTTATTGTGGGGAGTTGGTTGGATCGTATACAAACTTACGGACATTAGTGTCATGCAGGAATGCTATTGGTTTAAAAACCTGTTTCAGGTAAACGTGTCACTGCATCTTTGGTGATTAAGTGTCCGACGTGTACTCCGCTTATTGCAGAGAAAGAAACTGAAAAATGAAGACATAGAAAGGAATCCTGTAGTGACTGATTTTTGATCTTGCAATGAAGATTTCTCCTGATGTAGATTACATGAAAAAATGGACAATGTTGGTTTTTATCTCTGCAGGTGGGCAGCATTGAGATTAATTCTTAGCCATGGATTTTAACTGCATAAGCAAAACTTTAACCAAAAATTGGGACAGGGACTTTTGAGGACTGACAATTATAGCATGAATCATCATTAGATATAAGTGTACAGTTCTAAGAACGATGGTCCTTCTCTGTATGTAGAAGAGTTGCTCACAGTTTCATTATTTACAAGGAAGGATATTTTGTACTGTTCCATGGAGCCGTCCAGTCTAAATGCTCTGAGCGTGATGCTTCTGATCAGAGATGTCCTGCACTTTATGCTTTCATTCACATCATGGTTTGTTCCAACTTTGCTTTAATATTTATCTTTAGGAATAAAAATAATAATATACATGCCAACATCACTTCCTCAGGAAGCCAAGAGAGCTCTGCGGCTGTGAGAGTGTCCTGATATTGACGTACACCGGTGTCAAATGGGAGTAGCAAAACGCAACATATTCCCAACATGGAGAGGCTTAAGGGACTCAGAGTCTACTCACTGAAAGTTAATGGAAAAAGAAGACATTACAGTAACGTTCACATATCTCTCAGATTTAATGAAATACAAGAAAGAAGCATTGTTAGAAGAAAATGGAACTCATGGATAAAGCACCAGGACATTAAGTTGGAGGGAAGAGAGGCTTCAGAATTCTTTATTCAGAGAGATGTAGATACATCACAAAACCTAATAGTAGGATGGATAATTAGAAAACCATGACCAGTGCAGAAATCATCACACTTCGGGCAAGAAGGAGTCAGGGCCGGCAGCAGTCTGAAACTGTGGCAAGCAAGGTTGAGGTCTGGATGAAGAGAGAGTCAAGAGCGTGGTCGAGCAATGTAGAGGTCTGAGTCTGGAGAGAGGCGACGCAATTGTCAGGCAATTCAGAGGTCCGGTTCTGGAGAGAGGCAACGGAGTAGTCAGGCAATGCAGAGGTCTGGGTCTGGAGAGAGGCAACGGAGTAGTCAGGCAATGCAGAGGTCTGGGTCTGGAGAGAGGTAACGGAGTAGTCAGGCGATGCAGAGGTCTGGGTCTGGAGAGAGGCAACGTAATTGTCAGGCAATGCAGAGGTCCGGTTCTGGAGAGAGGCAACGGAGTAGTCAGGTGATGCAGAGGTCTGGGTCTGGAGAGAGACAACGGAGTAGTCAGGTGATGCAGAGGTCTGGGTCTGGAGTGAGGCAACAGAGTAGTCAGGCGATGTAGAGGTCTGGGTCTAGAGAGAGGCAATGGAGTAGTCAGGTGATGCAGAGGTCTGGGTCTGGAGAGAGGCAATGGAGTGGTCAGGCGATGCAGAGGTCCGGACTTGGAGAGAGTCGATGGTGTGGTCAGGCAAAGTAGAGGTCCGGGCTTGGAGATCCTGACAATCTCTATATTTGTTTTCACCCCAATTTGAGGTTTCATTGTGTGACTTTATTGATGATGTAACAGCCTGTGTGACATGGAAGGACTAAAAAGATCGCAGTGTGTTGTCAAGTAATGGAAAGATCTTCATTGCCTGTTTCACAATAGATTATGCTCGTTTAGAACTGTATAACCTGCTTGACAGTTTGCAAGAACTTTGTCTGTACCACGATACAGACTGTGATATTTGTGAGTCATGAGGGTGACAGTGACCCCTCTTTGGGGGATTATTTAGGTGAGCTGACGAGCGAGCATATCATAACACCTTGTATCGGCTGTGATCAAGACATATGGCTACAAACTGTCAAACGGAAAGACCTGTATGAAAGTGAAAGGGATTGCACTTAGGGGCAGATTTTCAAAAGCCTACATGCGTAAATCCATTAGATTTGCATGCATAGGTTGGGTTACGTGTGCCGGGGCCTATTTTAGAAAGGCCCGGCAATGTATGTAAAGTCATGGGATGCACCAGCCAGCGCGCATGTGATAAAATCAGATGTCCGTGTATGCACGCTGGGTAGCACGCGCACATAGACGTGCACACCAGAGGCAGGCGCAACAGGTAGGACAAAGATCCGGGGGGGTCTAGATTAGGGCTAGGGGGCCGGAGGGTTAGGGGAAGGGAAAGAGAAAGAGAAAGGCAGGTTAGGTTAGGGGTTTGGGATGTTCCCTCCCAAGCCGTTCAGAAATTGGAGCGGCCTGGGAGGGAACGGGGGAAGGTCACGGGCTTCGGAGCACGCAATTTGCACAACTGTACACCCCCTTGTGTGAGTTATAAAATAGGGCGTCCATGTGCATGTGCGCTAGTTTTGAAAATCCACCCCTAAATGTATAAAATTGTAAAAAGATCAATTTCACTACTTTGAAAAATCTCCTCTGAATATAAACCTGAGGCTGTGGACAAGAGTCCTAAAAAGATACAGGTGCATCAATCCAGGATCATAAGAGACAAAAAGACCTGGTCAATAGACATTGGATTGCATAAGAAAACACAAAGGGTTGTATTCAATAAAAGGGGGATTTAACACGCTGCCCTGTGCATATTGATTTTGTGGATGTGCTTTGGAGACATCCCTTTTCATGTATTTTAGCAGGACCATCATATAGTGGCAAAAGCTTCTTTGTTAAAAAGCTATTAGAGCACATGGGATGTGCACTAAACATACTGCACTAAACATATATATATATATATAAATATATTTTGTGTAATACAATAAGCACGAGTTAGGTAGATACATTGCCTTTTTTGTGATTTCTATAATAGGTACGGTTTTGGCAATATGGAAATGTCTTCAGATACTAATATGTTAAGTTACTCGGCCACTGCAGCAGCAGCAGTTTTATCAGGTATACGACTATTTGATACACCTATAGATGTTCAATCTATTACTCCTGATTGGGGTTCGATTGTTAAGTTGAAGAAGCGTTTGACATGCACGGAATTACATTTGGCCTCTCTTAACGAATACTGCAGGGTTAAGCGCATAGCTCACGGTTTAAGAATTTATAAGGAACCATTCTTATATGCACAGAACGAACAGTTTATCAATCGATGGAGCGCGATATTAAACAAATGTTCCTACGATTTGATGTTATTGATTATAGAGACGGCGAAGGAGTGTGTGGACTTGGGTAGATTTACAAACACAAATTCAGACTCAAATAGATGATATCAAAACATCAGTCACATTGGAGGTATTTACGAGTCAGTTAGCAGAATATAAGGACAGCATGGATAAATTTTGGGATGAATTGAAAGCCACAAAAATTAAAAAATTTCAGAGGGATGAGTCAGATTATACACGGGGAAATGTATACCCATGGATGAATAAAAATAGAACGACTAGGAAGATGAGAATGTTTGACTTTTCTTCAAGCGACTCATCTGATGAGGATAATTTAACTATAAATCCTCAGAAAAATAATGGTAAAAGGGTGACTTTCCATATACCACATCAAGTGGGAGGTTCTGCGTTACCCCCTGATTTTTGTCCTATCAACCGAACAGTACCAAAAAGAAACCAGGGATATTACAAGGATCGAACATACAGAACCAACTATCAGACAGGCGGATCACGTGGTCGCAACATTAGACACTCTAATGATTCTTTTGTGATGCAGGTATCCTTACAAAAAGGTTTCAGAAAATTAAAAATAATTCAATGTTTTAATAATGAGAAACAGATGCCAGCTAAAACTTTGGTGAGACCTTCCAAATGGACCTCTCTAGGCCCAGTAGATCCGGCTATTGCTGTTTTTGAAAAATTGGTTCTACGAGATTTGGAACAATCGCCAGTACAGGTTAATAATAAACTCTCTGTCAAGGGGCGGGAAGCCTGTACTGTTTTGCAGGATAATTTATCAATCACCATACATCCAGCGGACAAAGGGGGAGGAATAGTCATTTTGGACACCGATATGTATGACAGGGAAGTGATGCGTCAGTTCACAGATACTAGCTGTTATGTACCGTTAGACGGTGATCAGACAATAACACTTCAAAAAAGTATAGCAGAGATACTGGAGGAGGGTTTGCTTCAAAGACTACTAATAAGGAAAAAAAGTTCTTGTTTGAACCTTTTCCCAACACTCCTTTTTTTTATGTGGTCCCAAAAATACATAAGTCCTTGACATCACCGCCTGGGTGCCCAATAGTCTCTGGGATTCATTCAGTGTTGGAACCATTGTCGAAGTATGTTTATTCCTTTTTTAATCCGTTGGTTAAGCAGGTTCGATCATACATTCGGGATTCTTCAGATTTTATTCTACATATAGAATCTATCCCATATGTAGAAGATGCATGGCTATTAGTCACTGCAGATATTACATTGTAGGGATGTGAATCGTTTTTTGACTATTTAAAAAAATCATCAGATATTTTTTAAATCGTCAAAATCGTTTAGAGTCGCAATACAATAGAAATTCCCCCAATTTATCGTGAAAAATCGTAAATCGGGGGAGGGGGAGGGCGGGAAAACCGGCATACCAAAACAACCCTTAAACCCACCCCGACCCTATAAATCTAATCCCTTACCTTCCCCCACCCTCCCAAACCCCCCCAAACTTTTTACGAGTACCTGGTAGTCCAGTGGGGGCGCGGGGACCGATCTCCCACTCTCGGGCCATCAGCGCCATTTTGGCTGCCACTCAAAAATGGCGCCGATGGCCCGATAAAAAGAACAACCCACCCGACCCTTTAAAAATGACCCCTTAGCTTCCCCCACCCTCCCGAGCCCCCCAAAACATTTTAAAATTACCTGGTGGTCTAGTGGTGGTCCCGGGAGTGATCTCCCGTTCTCGGGCCGTCGGCTGCCACTCATAAAGATGGCGCCGATGGCCCTTTGCCCTTACCATGTGACAGGATATCTGTGCCATTGGCCGGCCCCTGTCACATGGTAGGAACACTGGCTGGCCGGCGCCATCTTTAAAGATGGAACATGCCATGCCATGACTCAAGTACCAGCAGTGGCGTGAACCTCAGGGGCGTCACCCTGAGGTGATGACATCTTCACCGGATATTTAAAGTCTCTGAAATCTCTAATGTGTCGAGTTAGCAAAGGTTTCTACCGGCTTTCCTCCAGGTATCGGCAGATGGGATTCGCTCTCCGCACACCTTGCTACTCTGCCTCCTCGGACTTACCAGGGGTACCCTCTCCTCGGGGGCCTCGCTTTCTCTTTGCCTTTCAGATCGCAGTCTGGATTCGGTACTCACTCATCGAGGACCCTCGTTCCCTGACTTGCTACTGAATACCACTTCTACCTGGAAGTCATCACTGCCTACAACACCAGTGAGTTACCATCTCTCTCTCAGAGCTTTCCCTGGAGCCAGGTACTTGCTTCTCGAGGGCCTACTACATTCAAGCTCCTGGGCTGCTTCTAAGAGACTATTGTGTGAGTGTTACCTTCAAGGTTCTGTTCCTGAACTCTGCATACTTTGCCTACTCACTATATTCAGTTTCTCTACAGCTCAGTTATCCAGGATCACTGTTCCAGTATCTGAGGGACTACAGCCCAGCCGGGCACTTCCAGCTCACTACTGCCACCTCTAGTGGCTCAATATACTGTTTAATAAAAGAACTAGTGTGTGTCTGTCTCCGTACTCTTAGCCTAATCGGTGGTCCCTCTCAGGAGCCTCCCCCGGGGGTGTGGTCATCTGCCATCGGTCCAAGTATCCACCCACAACTACCTCAAACACTAACAGATTGCTAACTCCATGGATCTGGCACAACTCAATGCCTTGCAGGCCATACCGGGCCTAGCCCAGTGCATTATGGAGCAGCAAGACGCCTTGGAGAAGCTTACTTCAGCGTTTCATCAGCTACACACAGAAAAGGTTCAAGGCATAGCTTCCAACCATGAGGTAACTTTAAAAACTGCTGTACCATTGGTGGCTCCAATCCGCTTTTCCGGTGAAATTAAGAAGGCCCGGGGCTTTTTAAACCAGTGCTGTATGCACTTTGCCTTACAGCCATCTTTATTTCCTACGGTTCTTTCCAAGACCACCTACATTTTTTCATACCTGGATGGTAGGGCCTTGTCTTGGGCATCTACCTTGTGAGAGCACAAGGACCCCATTCTGCAGGACATAGATGGATTTATGGACTTGTTTAATTCCGTTTTCAATGACCCTGCTCAATCTGCTGTAGCCGGTTCTGCTTTGATGGAATTGAAGCAAGGCAGCAGATCATTGACCGAATTTGACATCGAGTTCAAGACTCTTGCGGCAGAACTCTGCTGGAACCGCAAATGTCTCAAGACACTCTTTTGCAGAGGCCTGGATACCCGTTTAAAGGATGAGCTGGCTGCTCACGAAACACCTGACTCGTTGGACAAATTAGTAGCCTTGGCCACTCGGATTGATCAGCGGCTCTGGGACAAGGTGAAGGAAATCCGGCCTAAGCTGTTACCTGGATTGAAACAGGCTAGTTCTATATCCGCTCCTCGGATGGTTCCAGTAATTCTTGCTGCTGATAAAGATGAACTGATGCAACTTGGTCATGGACATTTAACTTCAAAGAAAGAAGACTTTGGTAAAAGTGTGGCCTTTGCATGTACTGTGGTCAGCCCGGCCATAATTTCTCTATATGTCCCATTCGTCTGGAAAACGGACGGGCCTAAGTCCTGCAGGAGGACTGTTCTTAGGTCATTCTGTGCCCTCTCCTCCACTTTCTCTTCCAGTCTCTGTGACTTATGGACCGGTCACGGTTCAGACTCCTGCCCTGGTGGACTCTGGGGCAGAAGGCAACTTTATTCACAGATGTCTAGTGGAAGACTTAAGTCCTCTCATCAAGCTGAAAGATCCACTACTATGTCATCATTTGAAGTGGGCTATAGATGTTCCCCAACACCACCACTTCCACTGAAGCTCAGTGATGTCCCAGCAGCTCAATCCACTGCTGCTGACATTCATAATGCTTTCCACGTTTCACTTCTGAAACACTCATTCTCAGCAAATTTTCTTCCAAACTTTATTTTTTATTTTATTTATTGTTTTTGTTATACCGAGTTTCATGATAGGCATCACATCAACCCGGTTTACAAATAACAAGGAGTGTAAAGCATAACGTAACGTAAAAAACAATATTTTCAATAAGAACCTTGAACTTTAAATACAGTGAATCAGAAAAAGGGAGAGGGAAAGTTACAAAAAACAAGGAAAATAAACTTGGGATGGAAGGGGAGAAATTGAACAGCACAATATTTACATTTCAGCCTATTGATACATTAGAATAGCAAGTGAAAAAATAAGACTATGAAACGGTACATAGGTAATCAAATGAATAAATATGACAGTTGTGAATGGTAATAGTATGATAAATATTCAGCAGGAATTAGTGAGAGAGGGTTTGAGGTTGGTTGATTCGTGTTTACATTCCATTATTGCATACGAGTTAGTGCTAGTGAGAGGAGGTTTTATTCAAGGCTTGGAAATGCTTTTTTGAAAAGCCAAGTTTTTAGTCTTTTCCTAAATGTTAAAGAGCATGGCTCTTGTCTCAAATCAGATGGGATCGAGTTCCAGAGAGCTGGACCTGCTGATGAGAAGGCTCTGAGACTCAAGGATTTATGTTGGTAGGTTTTGGCCTTTGGAATTTGGAGTGACTCTTTGTAGTGTTCCCTGATAGGCCTGGCGGAGGTGAATTTTTTAAGTGGTATTTGTAGGTCAAGTTGCATGTGTTGGTTGATAGTTTTGTATATGATGTTAATGGTTTTGTACATGATTCTATAGTGGATCGGAAGCCAATGGAGGTTTTTGAGAATAGGTGAAATGTGGTCAATTTTCCTGGAATTTGTAAGGACTCTGGCTGCAGAGTTCTGAACCATTTGTAAAGGTTTGGTGTAAGAAGCTGGGAGGCCTAATAGTAATGAGTTGCAATAATCTAGTTTGGAAAAGATTATTGCTTGCAAGATTGTTCTGAAGTCCTGAGTGTGAAACAGCGGTTTTATTCTTTTCAGGATATGTAATTTGTAGAAGCAATCTTTGGTGGTTTGGTTAATGAATGTTTTGAGGTTGAGACGATTGTCTAGGATGGCTCCTAAGTCTCTTACGTGGGTTGTTTGAAGGAGTGTGGGTGGTTTAGGAAGTGTGTTATTGTTTTCCGGTGATATGAGCAGGAATTCTGTTTTCGAAGCATTGAGTACAAGGTTTAGACTGTTGAGGAGAAGTTTAATTTCTAATAGGCAACTGTCCCAGTATTCCATTGTTTTTGAGATTGATTCTTTTATAGGGATTACGATCTGTACGTCGTCTGCAAAAAGGAAATGTTTCAGGCTTAATTTTGTTAGTAGTTGGCAGAGTGGTAGCAGGTAGACATTGAAAAGGGTGGGTGAAAGTGATGATCCTTGCGGTACTCCTCTATTAGAAGGGTGGTATTGGGATTCTTTATTATGAATTTTGACTGTATCCTCTGTTTTCTAGAAATGTTTTGAACCAGTTTAGTGTGGCACCTGTTAAACCAATGTTTGCCAGCTGTTTTAGAAGAAGGGCGTGGTTGACGGTGTCAAAGGCCGCCGAGAAGTCAAGGAGGATTAGAAAATATGCTTAGCCTTTATCAATACCAGAGAGTAGGTAGTCCATGAGTGAAATTAGTAGCGTTTCGGTGCTTGCGGCTTTGCGAAAACCATATTGGTTTGGGGACAGAATACTGTGGTCCTCTAGGTAGTTGGATAGTTGGGTGTTTACCAGTTTTTCCATGATTTTAGCTATAAATGGTAGGTTGGAAATAGGGCGGAAGTTGTTGGGATCACATGCATTTAGATTTGGTTTTTTTAGCAGTGGCTTGATTGAGGCAGTTTTTAGGTCATCTGGGTAGATGCCATGTGATAAGGAGCAGTTTATAATATCTGCTAGGGTTTTTGCTATTGTGTCCGGGATAAGAAGAAGCATTTTGGTAGGGATTTGATCAAATGGGTGTGATGACGGTTTCATTCTTTTTAATACATTTTGTATCTCTGTGATTGTGATGGGTTCAAAGGCATTAAGCTGGATGTCTTTATTTTGGGGAAGATATGTGTTATCTGGAGACGTAGTGTTTGGAATCAGCTGATTAAACTTAGATCCACCTGTCATCAATGCAGAAGACGACTTAGAATTCAAAGTCGAAGAGGTCCTGGATGTTCGTAAAAGAAGCAATACTTTTGAATACCTTCTAAAGTGGGAAGGTTTCGGCCCCGAAGAAAACTCTTGGGAACCTCAGACCAATATTCTGGACAAAGAGATGCTTCATCAGTTCCACCTCGCGCATCTTTCAAAACCCAAGAATGGTACCCGAAGAGGAAATCACCCTTTGAAGGGGGGTACTGTTGCGACCGTCACTGCCCGCCGTCTCCACTACACCCACCTTACCTCTTTGGTGACTCCCTCTTTGCCTGTTGGAAGTTTGGCTACTGCGGCGTCTCCCTGCCGTTTCCCTCCTGCGTCCCTGGACCAGCTCGACGCTGCACTCCGCCATGTTTCCCAGCAGCCTAAGGGCACGCGCGCGGCGTAGCCCCGACTGAAGTACCAGCAGTGGAGTGAACCTCAGGGGCGTCCCCCTGAGGTTCGCGCCACTGCTGATCAGTATCATATCACATCGATTTACAAGGAACAAGGGGGTTATAACTTTAACAAACCATTTAACAAGAAGAAAAGTTACAATAAACAAGGTGAAATGAACTTGGGAGCTAAGGTAGCCGGAAACAGAGGACAGAAGAGATAGATAAAACTTAACAGGCGGTGGATGGCGGGGGGGGGAGTGCCTAGCAGCATATATAGCGCGGTATGACTAGGTGGCACTTTGCATGGTTCAGAAAGTTAAGGGAAGGCTTGGAGGAATAGCCAGGTCTTGAGTTTTTTCCGAATGGTTAGAAGGCAGGGTTCCAGTCTGAGGTCTGGGGGCATGGCATTCCAAAAGGCAGGTCCCGCTGTTGAGAATGCCCATTCTTTAGTGGCTGTATGAAGTGAGGCTTTGGTTGAGGGGACTTGCAGGGTTCCTTTGTACACTTCTCTGATGGGTCTTGTAGAGGTGTGGAGTCTGAATGGGATCTTAAGGTCGAACTGTAGCTGTTTGTGGGTGGTTTTGTGGATTATGGTGAGGGACTTGTGTAAGATTCTGTAATTTATTGGAAGCCAATGCAGGTTCCGGAGGGTGGGTGTGATGTGATCTCTGCGGTTGGTGTTAGTCAGCATTCTAGCCGCCTTGTTCTGGAGCATCTGTAGCTCCAGAATGCGGAGCTACAGATGGTTTGGTGGTGAGCATTGCAGTAGTCTATCTTGGCAAAGAACATGGTTTGGAGTACTGTCCTAAAATCATGGAAATGAAGGAGGGGTTTGAGCCTTTTCAGAGTTTGTAGTTTATAAAAACAATCTTTTTTTGTGCTGTTAATGTATTTCGTTAGGTTCAGACGGTTGTTGAGGATTACTCCGAAGTCTCTTATATGCGTGATCTGGGTGTTGGGGGGGGGGGGGGGGTGTCTGTGAGGGTAGGTCACTGTGGTCGGAGGAATGAGGAGGAGTTCGGTCTTGGCAGAATTAAGGACCAGGTTCAGGCTGGTGAGAAGGAGGTTGATGGATTGGAGGCAGTTTCCCCAGAAACTGAGTGTTTTTGAGAGGGATTCTGTTATGGGGATCAGAATCTGTACGCCGTCCGTGTAGAGATAATGTATTAATTTTAGATTTGTTAGCAACTGGCATAAGGGAAGGAGGTAAATATTGAAGAGGGTAGGTGAGAGAGAGGAGCCTTGGGGTATGCCTAATAATGATTTGATGCTGGGTGATTCTTTGTTGTTGATTTTGACTTTGAAGCTTCTGTTGCTGAGGAAGGAATCAAACCATCTGTGGACCGCTCCTGATAAGCCAATGTCTGAGAGGCAATTTAGAAGGATAGAGTGGTTCACAGTATCGAATGCAGCAGAGATGTCTAGAAGAACTAGTAGGAATGAGTGCCCTTTGTCTAGGCCCATGATGATGTGATCTGTGAGGGAGATAAGGAGGGTTTCCGTACTGAATGATTTGCAGAAGCCGTATTGAGATGGGTAGAGGATTTTGTGTTCTTCTAGGTAATCTGTTTTGAGTATTGACCAGTTTCTCCGTGAGTTTAGCAAGAAAAGGAAGATTAGAAATATGGTGGAAATTGGAGAGTTCACTTGTGTCTAGGTTAGGTTTCTTCAGAAGGGGTTTGAGGGAGGCAGTTTTTAGCCTGTCAGGATAGATTCCTTGTGATAAGGAGCAGTTTATGATGTTGGCCAAAGGTCTGGAGATGGTGTCCAGAATAAGTAGCAGTAGTTTTGCTGGGATGTGGTCTGATGGGTGGCTGGATGGTTTCAGTCTCTTAAGTAGGGACTCGATCTCCAGAGTGGATGTGGTTTTGAAGGTGTTGAGGTTTGCTCCAGTGTGATTAGGAGTATTGGAAGTTAGGGGAGGAGAAGTTGTGTTGTTGGGGAGGAGTGCTAGTGTGTTTGAATTTCTTTTCTGAAAGACGAGTGTGAGCTCGTTTGCCTTGATTTGTGCATGCTCGTCTGGGATAGCTGGGGCGGAGGTTTTTGTGAGTTGGGAAACGCAGGAGAACAGGGCCCTGGCATCGAATTGGAGGTCATGAATTCTGTTGGTGTAGAAATCTCTTTTTGTCCATAGGTTGGAGCTCCTGTGGAGATGGAGGGTGCATTTATAATCAGACAGTGTAATAATGCCTGTGGCCTTGCGCCATTTTCCTTCCTTGTGTCTGAGGTCTTGCTTCATCTGCTTCAGTTCAGGGGAGAACCAGGGTTGTTTTCTTTTTAGCGCCGGGTTGATTATTTTGACAGCTGGTGGGCATAGTTTATTAGCTATTGACTCTGTGATATTGTGCCAGGATAGAAGGACTGAGTTGGGGTTGGTTATATCCAAGTTAGTGAGTTCTTTGGATAGGTGTTCACTGAGCACTTCGGAACCACATGCTTTCCTGAAGTGGATGGTAGAATGGGTCTGTGGGGGGTTTGTGCGTTCTTTGGTTGTAAGAGTAGTGGATACCAGTGTGTGGTCTGACCAAGAGACTGGGGTGCAGTCCGGGGCGATAGAGTATGATAGGCTGGAGTTTATGAAGATGAGGTCAAGCGTATGTCCTACTTTGTGGCCCTGAGAGTGGTGAGGAAGGCTTCACAATTGGGGGAGGGTGGTGTGGCATCGACGTGGAGGTTGAAGTCCCCGAGAATCATGGCTGGGGAGTCTGTGTTGATATGTTTCGCTATGGCTTCTATGAGGGGGGAGGCATCCGCATCTAGTAGTCCTGGCGGGGCATATTCTAGTAGAATTTGAAGCTGATTAGATTTGAATAGACCTAGTTCAAGCTTGTGGAGTCCTTGACTGGTAGTGAGGTGAGTCTGAGCTCTTTTTTGGTGGCTAAAAGAAGGCCGCCACCTCGTTTTTTTTTGTCTAGGAACTGAGAAGATGTCATATAGGTGTGTAGGTAATTGATTTATCAGGGCTATGTCTGAATTTTTGAGCCAGGTTTCCTTGATGGAGCAGATGTCTGGCTTTGAGTCCAGGAGATGGTCATTAAGGATGTGCATTTTCTTTGTCAGGGACTGTGCATTGAAGAGGGTTAGAGAGAATATTGTGAGCCCTAATAGCTGAGTAATGGGGGAGGTCATGATTAGGATGAGAGATCTGGATGTATGGCTCGGGAGTTGTTGTAATGACTTTATGCGAATATAATGGCGATGATATAGGATGGGGATAGGGTAGGTTAGTATCGTGCTTCTCGAGGTGCGCAATCATAGATGTTTGTCTGGAAGAGGCTCCGTTCCAGGTTCTGGTAGGCTCCTGGAGTTACGAAATTGCTTTGTCTTATGCCTGTGCTTATGCTTATGTTTATTGCGCTGGGAATAGAAGAACAGACTATCGAAGGTCTGTGATCTTGGGGGGAAGAGTAGGGTGGCTGAGATCTAGTTGGGTATAGCTCAGGAAGGGAGCTATGGGTTCAGGTTTGGGCGGGGGAGGCACTAGCAGTCTGTTTTGGCACGGTTCGCACGAAGGGGCGCACAAAGGGGCAGGCCCCTTTGTCACACTCCTTAGGCACGCAACGCCAGGCGCGCGACACCTAATGCCGTCGGGCCCTTTAAAGGGGCTCTGTCGGCACGCTGGCTGGTGTCACTGAAGATGGGCGGACTTACTGCGCTTTAGTTTTTTCCGTGCCGTTTTGGGGCTCTGGTGCCAGCACGAGGCATAGGTTGCCTGCCTCACGTGCGGCCGCGGTCTCGTCTGCCTCCCCTGACCCCAATGGATCAGTGCCAATCGCGCAGGGAGGAGGGCCGGCTGAGAAATGGCTGACCTAATGCCGTCAGGCCCTTTAAAGGGGCTCTGTCGGCGCGCTGGCTGGCATCACTGAAGGGGGACGGGCTTACCGCGCTTTAGTTTTTTTCCGTGCCGGTTCGGGGCTCCGGGGCTGGCACGAGGCATGGGCTGCCTGCCTCTCGTGTGGCCGTGGTCTCGTCTGCCTCCCCATTGGGGGCAACTTGCTCGATATGATGGTTACTTCCCTCAGACATTAAGCCTTGTGCTTGACTTTGATGCAGCTCCAACGCTGCTCTCTGCATCAATGGCGGGAGTGGAAGGAAATTAGAATTTAAAAAGTTACCAATAAGGGCCCTGAACTCAGTGGTCAGAATAATAGAAAAGTATGAAAAAATAAGTGTGAAAGCTTGCTGGGCAGACTGGATGGGCCTGTTGGTCTTCTTCTGCCATCATTTCTATGTTTCATCTTCCGTATCTGAATGGTGAGCCATGCCTTAAATCTGACCTCCACAGCCATCCCTCCATCAGCTCCTAAGGCCTCATCGCACTGGCCTCATCTCAGAGTGTATCCACTCTCTGTGAAAACAGGGAACTTGTCAAACAAACTCTGAGTGACTAGGGCAGTGATGGCTAACCTATGACACGCGTGTCAGAGGTGACACGCCGAGACTTTTTGCTGTCACGCGCAGCATTTTGTGGACTATCGGGGATTTTTTTTTTTTTTTATCGGCTGCACAGAGCCTTTTTTTAAATCGGCTGCGCCGACCCTTTAAAACTAGTTTTTTATTATCCCCCCCAAAGCCCCCGGGCGCAGCGACAGGCAGATCGGCAAGGCCAAGAAAAAGATCGCGTTTAAATGCGCTGATGCTCCTCCTCCTTCCTGCCTGTGCGTCCCTGGAAGTAAATGTTGCCGGAGCCGCGTGGGCAGGAAGGAGGGAAGCATCAGCGCGTGAAGAAGTGGAGCAGCACTTGCGTTTACGGGCCGCAGCGAATCTCAAGTCGCAGCGGCCCGAGAAGAAGAGGCCCGGAAGCAGGGCTGCCGCAGAGCCCATCCTCCGGTGACCCGCGAAGAGGAGGCCCAGAGGTGAGAGAGAGGCTGAGGGTCTGTAGAGTGTGTGTGCGTGTATGAGATGAGTTGAGAGATTGTGTGTGAGAGTGAGGACCTGAATGTTTGCAGAGACGGCATGTGCTTGAGCAAGACAGCATGTGGGAGTGAGAGAGAACCTGTGTGTGTGAGACTCAGATAGCATGTGCCAGTGAGAGACTGTGTATGAATGATTGTATGAGAAAGAGCCTGTGACAGTGAGAGCCTGTGTGTATGAATGATTGTATGAGAGAGAGCATGTGCCAGTGAGAGCCTGTGTGTGTGAGAGAGAGAAATGCATGTGAGAATGAGAACCTGTGTGTTTGAGGGAAGAAGATGGAGAGAAAAGAAACAGAAAAAAAGACAATATAAAAGGAATTGGGAAAAAATAAGAAAGGGAAGGTGGGAAAAAAAGCCTGTGACCAACCAATTAGAAAACGAAGATCAGACAGCAAAGGTAAAAAAACAAAATAAATTACTTTTTAGTGATTGGCACATGTAATCTTTGGGAATGTGCAAGAATAGCACTTTCTCTATGCGGATCTCACAATGTACGAGATCAACATGGAGAAAGTGGAAGCCCACGGGGCCTGCACAGAGGAGGCAACAGAATGGGCTTCAGTGTCAGTAGCAGCAATCAGCACCTCCCCAATAGCCACGCGGCAGCAGTGACAGTGGCAGCAGAGGCATGAGAGAGGTTCTGAGGTTGCTGGCAAAAGAGAGTGGGGTCTGCCTTTAGTGTGTGCATGTGTATGAATGGGACTCTGCCTGGGGGTGTATGTGTGTGAATGCATTGGTGCCTGCCTGGAGGATGGAGCGGGAGTGGTGTGAGCCTGCCTGGGTGTGTGTGTTTGTGTGTATGTGAGGGAGCCAGTGAGTGTGAGAGCATGAGTGTGTATGAGAAAATCCAGGGGAGTAAGAGTTTGTGTGTGTGTGTGGGGGGGGGGGGGGTGAGGGGGGGGTGAGGGGGAGAGAGTGTTTTAATTGAAGATTTAGCCAATGAAATTCAGCAACAAAAAAGTCACTAAGCAGGTAAGGTAAAAAATTATTTGTTTTTGCTTTATTAATAAATACAGAACATATATTAAAATTATAACATTTTGTTATTAATATTAGAGCTACAAATATCACAAAATTATGGATTTTTCTAGAAGTGACACCACCCGAGTTATGCTCGGTTTTTTAATGAATTTTGACACACTGAGCGCAAAAGGTTGGCCATCACTGGACTAGGGTGACCTTTGAATCTGTATCTAGAAGATCCCCACAACTGAACACATCTCGTATTCAATTGGGGATCGTATTCTAGATCTAGAAGATCTCCACAACTGAACACATCAGAATAATAGGAAATTGTTCCAGAGATGACGTGGTCAAGCTCCAGAGATGACCTGGTCAAGCATAAATCCAGGAAGAACTGTATCCTTAAAAACATCTTGTATTCAATTGGGGATCGTGTAGTGAAGTCACTGAGGTTTCAGTTTCCCTAAGAAATACTTGTGCTTCCTGACAGAGTCCACAGACCTCTCATGCAGCTGGGTGTCACCTGGTACTGAAGAGCAGTGGTCCCCAACCCTGTCCTTGGGGCCCACCTGCCAGTCGGGTTTTCAGGATATCCACAATGAATATGCATGAGAGAAACTTTGCATGCACTGCCTCCATAACATGCACATTTTCTCTCGTGCATATTCAGTACGGATGGATATCCTGAAAACCTGACCACTGCTGTAGAGGTATGGGCATCTCTCGGCTCAAACAGAGAAGACTCTCAGGCACTTATGGTAGAGACCTGAGGAGAAACAACATGCGTGCTAGTGGAGGACCCCAGGGTACTGGGACCCTCTTGGAGTGTGCTAGGTTTGGCGTTACTCTTAGCTTCCTCAGAATTTTTCTCTTTTTTTCTGTGGAATTGTATTGGGTGTAGTGGGCAATGGGCATACTGTGGTTTTGGTCAATGAGGTTATAGGTATCAGCCGGCCCTTCAGCTCTTCAAGTTGACTCTCCACAGATGGTCTCTGGTTATACTTTTGCCACTGCCTCCCATAGCAATCCCTCTTGTGAGACTGCAAATCACTCGTGTCCTTTTCAGTATTCACTGCTGGGACAGTGGGTTGCTCCTGAGGAGGACATAGAGAATTAGTTCCAAAGTGTATTTGTGGACTCTGACTCATGGTGGACACTTGGCTCCTGTCGTTCCTCTTATCTGTATTCTGTTCTATAGGGGCAGTCTTTCCTTTGTGGCAAACGACATCCAGCTCCCCTGCTTCCTCTAAGGAAACTTAAGGGCACCTCCCTGTGGAGATATAAGGGAGTTCACAGAATAGGATCAAAAAAGAGATTTTGGAGGGTGACCTTGTTAGCTTCTCTGACACAAGGATCCCCATAAAAGAAAGTCTGCTTTAAGTGGTAGCTGAAACTTGGGGGCTTTCCTCAGGGCCACATCTCATGTTGTATGCACCTTGCCGTGCCATAACATTATTAGCAAAACATTAATTATTAGTCCTCTTTGAGGGCAAACTCAAAGGTGTTTGTAAACCACTTCGGAAATTAGAAACTGTTTTTATGCACTGTCACATAGGTAGCTGTGTGCTTCAGGCTTTGGGGTTCCCTTAATTAATTAAAGGTGTTATAAGTTAACAGTTTACAATTTTCCTCAACAAAGTTTCACCAATAAAAGAAAAATTAATTATTTTGACACTTGGTATTATTAAAGTTAAATTTATTAAACTGGCAATAGAGAATATGGTTTACTGGGAAAATAAATATAAACATGAAGTATGACACAAATAAATATATTTTAACCTTGGTACCTGGTTTTAAAACATTCCAAACGTTTCAGATAACTATAACTGTATTTCACATTCTGTCTATCTTATAAAATATTTACTGCACTAGTAACTATTTAATTGTTTTTTAAAAAGTGTTTTAATACTTTTACACGTGTATTCGTTGGTGCACTTATCTTTGACTCCCACGATGACTTGTGTACGCTGGTTTTTGGACAAAGATGAAATGTTTTTAAGGCTACAGTTCTTCCTGGATTTATGCTTGACCCGCGTCGTCTCTGGAGCTTGACCACGTCATCTCTGGAACAATTTCCTACTATTCTGACTTTAAGAAATCAATAAAAGAACCTGTCTCCCTCAGCTATTAATTTTGTTTACTTTCTTTAATGTTACTAGCTTCAAAATACAAGGCTAATTCAGTTCCCTGTCTACAACTAGGAAAGGTGGATAAGAATAAATTAATGTGTTTTTACATCAGACACTCTTTAAATTAGTTAGATAACACATGAGATCCTTATACCCATTCAGTCACTCTTTCCTCAAACAGTTCTCAGATAACTGCATTTAAATGGAAATGAGGTTTTGAAAATAAGAAGTCTTAAAGCTCAAAATGAAAATCCTTTTGCCCTTCTGCCAAAAGTGCTTTTAATTACTCTTTGGAATTCAGCAGCAGTCACCCTTATCTTCAGGTGAACAGCACAATATATCTAAGCAGCAATATTTGTCTGCTTCTAACAGGGCTTTAACTTCAGTGTAATTATAATATCACACAATCAGTTTCACAAGTTTCTTTCATTCAGCTAACTATGGGCCTCATTTTCTAAAGTATCGCAGGCCTGCAATACTTTAGGTAATGAGGGGCGGGGGGTCGACCCGGGGGGGCGGTCCTGCGCTAGCCGGCAGCGATCACACCGCCGCCGTACGATCGCTGCCGGTTTCACACCCAATAGCGCCACCATAGAAGGTGCAGCTATTGGGCGCGAACTCGGACGCGAAAAGGCCCTTACCTTTTCGTCGTCCGCGGCGTCTTCGCGGAGTCTGCCCCGGTGGCTCCCCGACTCCTCCTCTTCCTGGTATCGCACACGATAAGGGACTTTTCACGTGCAAAACGTCCCTTATCACGTGCGAGCCACTTGGAAAATGAGGCCCTATGAAAGCTGAGAAAATATCTGCGTTTCAGCTGTTTTATTTTTAATCTCACTAAATTAATGTCCTTACCTTTGACAGGCAAATAATCATTAATAATCCCTCTCATTCATTCTCATTCACTCTTAGTTATTGTTTCTTAAATGTTTTTTAAGGTGTTTTACACAGTATAAAGGCCTAAATAACAGAGCTCAGCAGCTTACGCTCTCTCTCTGTCACCTTTCCCAGCTTAACCCCTCACTGACCAACTGTCATGCAGAGAAAAAAAAAGAATATTGCTGATGTCATAAAAAGAAAAGTTATTTATTTATTTATTTATTATTTTTGTTATACCGAATTTCATGACAAGAATCACATCAACCCGGTTTACAATTAACAATGTGTGTAAAGCAGAGGGTAACATAGTAATCAATATTCCAAATTCAAACTTCCAAAACAGTAAACAATAGAATGGATGTGAGAAAGTTACAATAAAACAGGGAGAATTAACTTGGATCTGGAAAAGGGGGGAGATAACTGAGCAGTGTAATCTTTACATTGCAGACAATTGCATAGTTGTATAGCAAGAATGAATCTATATGATACAGTTGTGTAGCATGATAATAAGGTACTGAGTATGAGTGTGAAGTTGGTGGTTTCTTATTTCAATCCAATTTTTGAATAAGGGTTAGTGCTGTTGGGTGGCGGTTTTAATCTAGGCCTGGGAATGCTTTTTTAAAAAGCCAAGTTTTAAGTCTTTTCCTAAATGTTAGTGTACAGGTTTCTTGTCTCAAGTCAGGTGGGATAGAGTTCCATAGAGGTGGACCTGTTGAGGAGAAAGCTCTGAGACTGAGAGATTTATGTTGGTAGGTTTTGGCATGTGGAACCTGTAGTGATTCTTTGTAGGATTCCCTGATGGGTCTGGTGGATGTGTGTTTTTTAAAGGGGATTTGTAGGTCGAGCTGAGTGTGATGGTGGATGGCCTTGTAGATGATAGTGATGGATTTGTAGATGATTCTGTAGTGAATCGGTAACCAATGAAGGTCTTTGAGGATTGGGGAGATATGGTCGATTTTCCTGGAGTTTGTAAGGATTCTGGCTTCTGTGTTCTGTACCATTTGTAGAGGCTTGGTATATGAAGCTGGGAGGCCTAGTAGTAGTGAGTTGCAATAATCTAGTTTGGAGAAGATTATTGCTTGCAAGATTGTTCTAAAGTCCTGAGCATGGAAATGCGGCTTTATTCTTCTCAGAATATGTAATTTGTGGAAGCAATCTTTGGTGGGTTGGTTAATGAATGGTTTGAGGTTAAGATGGTTGTCTAAGATGGCTCCTAGGTCTCTTATGTGGGCGGTTTGAAGGAGGGCTGGTGATTTTGAATGTGTGTTGTTGTTTTCCTGTGTTATGAGCAGGTATTCCATTTTCGAAGCATTAAGGACTAGGTTTAGGCTGGTGAGGAGGTGTTTGATTTCTAATAAGCAATTATCCCAGTATTCCATTGTTTTCGTGATGGATTCTTTTATAGGGATAACAATTTGAACGTCGTCAGCGAAGAGGAAGTGTTTCAGGCTTAGTTTTGTGAGCAGTTGACATAGTGGGAGCAGGTAGACATTAAAAAGCGTGGGTGAAAGTGATGAACCTTGCGGTACCCCTTGGGTGGAAGGGTGATTTTGGGATTCTGTATTATGATTTTTGACCCTATATCCTCTGTTCTCCAGGAAGGTTTTAAACCAAGATAGTGTAGCACCTGTCACTCCTATGTTTGCCAGCTGTTTTAGAAGGAGGTAGTGGTTGATGGTATCAAAGGCCGCCGAGAAATCGAGGAGGATTAATAAAAATGCTTGGCCTTTATCAATTCCGGAGAGGAGGAAGTCCGTTAGTGAGAGGAGTAGCGTTTCGGTGCTTGCGGCTTTGCGAAAACCATATTGATTTGGAGACAGAATGCTGTGGTACTCCAAGTAGTTGGAAAGTTGCATGTTCACCAGTCTTTCCATAACTTTGGCTATGAATGGGAGGTTGGAAATGGGGCGAAAGTTGTTAGGATCGCATGCATTTAGATTTGGTTTTTTTAGAAGGGGTTTGATTGAGGCTGTTGTTAGGTCATCTGGGTAGATACCCTGGGACAGGGAACAGTTTATGATTTCGGCTAGGGTTTTTGATATAGTATCCGGGATGAGAAGAAGCATTTTGGAAGGGATTTGATCAAAAGGGTGTGATGAAGGTTTCATTTTCTTCAACACCGATTGTATCTCTGTGATGGTGATGGGTTCGAATGCGTTAAGCTGAATGTCTTTGTTTGTTTACTTGGGTTAGATTAGTAATTAACAGAAATCTTTAAAAAAAAAAAACCCTTGGTTCAAGAGACTAGTAAAAAGGAAACCCATCAACCAATCCAAATGCATTCCCAATTATACCAATTTTCCAAACAAAATAGCAACTTGGCTATAATTTGTACCATTCTTTTAAACTTTGTTACAGTGAGCAGATGACCAGTGCTCTGTTGTTAAGGTAATAGCTTCCCTGGATACCCTATGCTATGGTTCCCAAGCACTTTACTCAATGCAGGCATCACTGGCACTTATACAGCCCCTTCAAATTAATTATTTTATTTTTAATTCTCTTCACCACATTTAAATGTTCAACAACCCTTTTATGTCACTGGGAGTGCTAGCTATATATTGTTTAGTTTCTTCACTAAAACTCCACAGAAGTAGGGGTACCTGCTCTTTTTCAGAGTGAGTGCCCACTGCCTCAAATATTTCATACAATCTGACCAAGTACTTCAAAATGTCTGAAGTAGCATTTTGCTTAAAGGGAGGTAATTAGTGTCTGAAGTGTTGCAAATGGAAGTGCGAGAGCCCCTGAAACAGAACATATCACAGAGGAAGATCCAAGAGGATAGGCAAAAACAGGATCAGCTATTGGCTAATCTTGGAACATAGTTGGAACTTGGAAACTTAGCTGGAATTAGTAAACTTGAAGGCCTCGCTGAACCTGCACACACAGGATTAAAACCCAGAAATACAATGCTGGTCTCCGGGGTAGCCCTCCAGCTACCAGACTTGCTGCTTGGGAATGGCTTGTGCATAAGGACAGATGGAGGTGAGGATGGAAGATGATTCTGGAGACATGGACATGATGAAGCCATTGAAGATTTAGAACTTGACGTGGAAAGAGGAACATCACATGGAAAGAGGAACATGGATCCAGGTGAGGGCTAATGACAAAGTTCAGGCAGATACTAGGAACAAGGAGATCCACTAGTTGGACAAGGTCCATGAGACCAGAACTAGGTACAAGACTTGGAACTTTAAAACAAGGATGGACTCCGAGGACTTATCCCAGTGAAAATGGATTTGTAAGCTTGGAAACAGGCTTTGTGCTGCAGAGTGCTCTATACAGTCCACCTTGGGCTGTTCACAGACTATACCTGCAGGACTTGGAATGTAGGACTTGAGCGTGAAGACTTGCACTGAAACTGAAGATGAAGACAGAACTCCGAAGTCTTGGAAGACTTTACCCCAGGACTTGAGCAGCAATGTGACTTACACAGTAGAGAAGTGCATTTGTTTATCACGAATTAGGCAATTTCAATGAAATTGCCTGATTCGTAGTGGTTCGGGGGGGGGCCCGAACCATGAAATGGGTTTCCCCCGAGTTTTTCAGGTTAGTGTGGGGAAGAGAGGCACATTTATTAAAAAAATAAAACACCCTTACAACCCCCCCCCCCCCCACCACCACCATCCCGATCCCTTCCCAAGACTTACTAAATGCCCTGGTGGTCCAGCGGGATCCCGTGAGCAATCTCTCCCTCCATGCCATCGGGCTGTCAGGCCTGCTACAACTCAAAATGGCGCTGATAGCCGAGTGCAAGAGCACTCTGGGACCTGTAGAATAGTGCACTGCATATATCCTGCACATATGTAGTTATAGTACTGTGAAGCACTATGATCATTGAACTTGCCAGAGAATTATCCAGCACGGATGACATCATTCCTGGAAGGATGGAACTAAGTTTGTTATTCTAACTGATAAGAAGAGGCCTGTGGCCTATAGTAAGAGCAAGCTGCTGTACACATGTTAAAACATATATTGATTGGTTATTAAAGGTAATGGGTGTGGATTATGCAGATGACTGATAATAGCAGACCCCAGACCCTTTATAAGCTGATGCACACGTTAAGAACACTGAGCAGATTTTAAACAGACTTTGTACACCTTTGCTTGTACTAAATTCTTTCTGTATATTCTGCTCCATAGAGGAAACTTTCCGCATTCCTCTATGAATTACTTTTATTAATAAACCTCTTTCTTTATTATCGTCTGAAGCTGGTATTCATTCTGTAATTAGAAACAGGGGAAGCCCCTCTTTTAACAGACCCCCGCTGGACCACCAAGGACTTTTGGCAAGTCTTAGGGAGGTCAGGAGTCCCCCCCCCCCCCAAGACTTGCCAAAAGTCTCTGGTGGTCCAGCGGGGGTCCAGAGCGATCTCCTGCACTAAGGCTGTCGGCTGCCAGTATTCAAAATGGCGCCGATAGCCTTGCCCTTATGATGTCACAGGGGCTACCGGTGCCATTGGTCAGCCCCTGTCACATGGTAGGGGCACAAGATGACGCCGGCCATCCTTTGCTCCTACCATGTGACAGGGGCTGACCAATGGCACCGGTAGTCCCTGTGACATCATAAGGGCAAGGCTATCGGCGCCATTTTGAGTTGTAGCAGGCCCGACAGCCCGACGGCACAGAGGGAGAGATCGCTCGCGGGACCCCGTGGACTACCAGGGCATTTAGTAAGTCTTGAGGAGGGATCGGGATGGTTGGGGGGGGGGGGGGGGATGTAAGAAAGTACATGTGAAGGGTTGGGATGGTTTTTTTTTCTGATTCGCGGTTTTTCATTTGTTATTCGTTTTTCCGGTTTCGGGTTTGGGTTCCAGCTTTGTTTTTGGCAAAAAATGATCCGTGGGAAAACGAGTTTTCCCACAAAGAGCCCGAACTGAAACCCGACCCGAACCAGAAAAACAAAGCTCATCTGTATTACACAGCCCACCATGAGCTGGTCATGCTCATGGGACTTAGGTGCAGGACTCCGAGGACTTGGAAGTCTCAGAACTCAGGAACAAGATTAAGATGCAGGAACAAAGTGGAAGGCTTGGACGCAGGTTGCAGATGGCTGCAACCGATGATTCTCACCTCTTTCTTTTCTGTCCTGGCTCTGTTGGGAGAACTTGCTGCTGCTGTTAGCTACTGCTGGCCCTCTGGCCTTTGTTCCCGGCCTCTCGTAAGCAGCATGGATGCTCCCGATCACCATCTTGCCCTTGGGGATCCCTAGGTGTGCGCACGTGCTCCCAGGTCAGCTTTAACCACATCATGCAGGAACCTCAGGGGCGTCCCCCGCAGATGACGTCACTCATCAGGCATACTTAACAACGCTGGCCCAGTCAGCCTACGAGTTGGCAATGAGATCAACTTGCTGAAGCTACCTCCTCTGCACTTCAGCATTTGTTCCTGTTCCTTCTTCCGTGGCGTGAGACTACCGGGTACCAGCTCCTCGGGGGCCTCTTCCTGTCTCTGGGCTATCTGCTCCTCAGAGGGTCTTCGCCCAGACCTTGCCAGCCCTCCTTCCTCAAGGCTTCCTGTGGAACTTTCATCTTGTCTGCTGCCATTGTTTGATTTCACTGTTTTCCTGTTTCTAAGGAGTTCTAAGGAGAGAACTGAATTTTGCTTTTCTGCTGTCTGTTTTGCTGGCTCTTCGTGAGCTGTTTTGCTGGCTCTTCGTGAGCTCCAGCAGTTTACCATTACATACTAAAGACTTTCGTTGTGTCGGGCTGTAGGCGGACCCTTTTGGTGTTTGCTGGGAACTGCAGTTTTCGTTTGGTGTCTGTGTGCCCATCCTCCCACTTCTTAGGTCTTTTCTTTGTGTTTAGCGGAGAGGGATCAGGGTGTGGTGTCTAAAGCCCTCCACTCCCCCTCCCATTTCATTAGGGAATGCTGATTGTTGGGTAATGAAGTTTTTCAGTGGGGTGAATTGGCCCTCCCCTCAGCATTCCTTTGTGCTGAGCTCCGTGTCTGCCCTTCTGTTCTGTGGGATTACTGTCTTGGCATTTCTTTGTGTCCTGCAGTGAGGGAGACTGAGAGGGGGTAACTCCCCACCCCCTCCTCTCGGTTCGTGCTGTTCGGTCCTTCTCTCTTTTTAACACAGTTTATCATAAGCTTAGAATTGAGAAAAAAAGAACACGCATGGCGGAAGAATCCATCCAACGCTACACTAAATGAGTACAAAACCCTCATGCACAGTTACAGAAACAACATACTTCGCACAAAGAGAGATTTTTATGCCCACAAAATTCACAATTTTTCCTTTGATCCTAAAGCGCTGTTCTCATATGTCTCAGAGCTCACAAAACCCACCTCACCAGCTACCCAGATGACCAAGCACAATCCAGATGCACAGAACTTGCTCAATTTTTTGAAAACAAAATCCTCAATCTAATGGCTCCTTTGGCAACCAGTAACACAGTACCTCCTTCTATCCACACTCATTCATGCAACCAGAATACAAACCTATATTCATTCGAACCTATTTCCTCACTCGAAATCGAAATGATTCTCAACATCATAGCGAAGCCCTTAGCAGAGATCATCAATCGCTCGCTAACCCAAGGCCTAGTACCAGACACACTGAAACTAGCCACCCTCAAACCTCTCCTCAAAAAACCCAACTTGAACCCTGCAGACCCGGCTAATTTTCGCCCCATCGCTAACCTACCATTTGTAGCCAAACTTATGGAGAGGATAGTCAATAAACAGCTATCTGAATTCCTAGAAGATCACAAGATCCTCACAACAGCCCAATTCGGATTCCGCAAATCCCTTAGTACGGAATCCCTCCTAACCTCAATAACTGACAGAGTCCTCGCAGGTCTGGAGAAAAAGACCCCATACCTCCTGATTCTTCTCGACCTATCAGCTGCGTTTGATACCGTAAAACACTCTATCTTAATCGACCGGCTCTCAGACATAGGCATCTCAGGATCAGCCCTGGGATGGTTCAGATCTTTCCTTCATAATAGGACATTCAAGGTCAGAATCAGCAACAAGGATTCCCTCCCGGTCAAGTCCACTTTCGGAGTTCCTCAAGGATCCTCCCTCTCCCCTACCCTTTTTAACATCTATCTTCTCCCCTTATGTCACCTACTCTCAAGTCTTAAGGTCACACACTTCATATACGCAGACGATGTCCAGATTCTGCTGCCAATCACTGACTCCATCTCCAGCACCATCAACTTCTGGAACAATTGTCTACAGTCCATAAACTCACTCTTCTCTAGCCTTAACCTAGTACTTAATACGTCAAAAACGGAACTTTTGCTAATCACTCCAGATGAGAACCTTCAGCCTACCAACAACCTAACCACACCTCCAATGATCAATTCCACTCAAGTAAGAGACCTTGGGGTTACCTTAGACAATAGGCTGAACCTCAAAGAATTTGTCAAGAACACAATGAAAGAATGCTATTACAAATTACACATTCTGAAAAAATTGAAACCTCTCCTACATTTTCAGGACTTTAGAACAGTCCTCCAAACAATTCTATTTTCTAAAATCGATTACTGCAACTCTCTGCTTATAGGCCTTCCAGCCATCACCACCAAACCTCTACAAATGTTGCAGAACTCCGCTGCCAGGATTCTTACTAACACCAGCAGAGGTGAACACATAACACCCATACTAAAAAACTTACACTGGCTCCCTATCAGATCCAGAATCATTTTCAAAGTGCTAACTATAACACACAAGACCATCCATTCCCAAACATCGCTTGATCTAAGCTGTCCACTTCGTCCACAAGCATCATCAAGACCAATCAGAACCAGTTACTTAGGCACCTTACACATACCTTCAGCCAAGTCCTCACTCAAGAAACGTGCATTCTCGACTGCCAGCCCCCTCCACTGGAATGCCCTCCCCTCGGACATTCGTCTTGAAACCTGTACTCGAACATTCAAAAAGAAACTCAAAACCTGGCTCTTTACAAAAGCCTTCACTTAAAATTTTCGCTCAGAGCCACGTCCCAGAACTAGACTCATTCACGCATTTCATAATCACGTTAACCAGATGTCTGATGCCGCAACTCTTAATTGTATTTCTTGGTCTCATATTCCCAATCGTTAAATTTACAGCATGCTACACCAATACCTTTTAAGTCAGATGTAACCTCAGCTTTGAAGTCTACAAACCTTGAAGATGTAACCGTTAGTTCTTGTAGATTTAAACATTATTCTGAAGATGCAAACTTAGATTTTGAAGACTGTAATCTGTAAGCATTTGTATTTATTGTAAGAATTTGTATTTATTATTTAGCTATTTACATTGATCTGTTACCACTTGGTCCTGTTCTCTCCTTTACCTCAAGTTCTAAGTTCCTACAAAGTTAGCCTTGTTGTTTTATACCCACTTGTTTGATGTAATTTTCCAATATTGGTTCTGTGTAAACCGAAGTGGTATGTACTAGTACATGAACTCCGGTATATAAAAGCCTTTAAATAAATAAATAAATAAATAAATAAGCATTTCCCTGCGTTCTGCTTCTGCAGGCAATTTGTTTATTAACAGCTATTTTCATTTATTTGTTAGATTTATTTTCTCATCAGCAGAGAACGTTCTGCTTTCCTAAGTATTAATCACCTATGTTAAAGGTTTCTTGCTCTCGCTTCTGTTTCTGTGCAGCAGGAGGCAAAAGGGGTCCCCAGAGGGGGACTGCTGAGGGCTGACCAGGAAGACGCAGGAGCAACGACCAATTCCATTTTCTTGCTTTATCAATTTAGTTTACTGGCAATGGTTTGTGCTGGGTTTAATATCCTTTTTATTATCCTTTTTGTTACTTGACTCTTATTTTCTTAATTTGATAATTATTGCACTACTCTGACAGGCCATTTGCTGTTTTTGGGTTTAATAACATTTTTCCCTTTCATTTGCACGTGTTATGTTTTTCAAGCGGCACAGGTGGGACACTCTAACAAGAGTTCATGGGGTATGATTGTGAATATTACTGCTATATTTCCTTGCTTTCAGAGTCTGGAGACGCTGACTGTTTTTGGATGTACTGTTTTTCAGCACACTGTTATTCATGGGGTATGATTGTGTATATTACTGCTATATTTCCTTGCTTTCAGAGTCTGGAGACGCTGACTGTTTTTGGATGTACTGTTTTTCAGCACACCGTTATTCATGGCGTATGATTGTGTATATTACTGCTGTATTTCCATGCTTTCAGAGTCTGGAGACGCTGACTGTTTTTGGATGTACTGTTTTTCAGCACACCGTTATTCATGGGGTATGATTGTGTATATTACTGCTATATTTCCTTGCTTTCAGAGTCTGGAGATGCTGACTGTTGTTGGATGTACTGGTTTTCAGCACACCGTTATTCATGGGGTATGATTGTGTATATTACTGCTATATTTCCTTGCTTTCAGAGTCTGGAGATGCTGACTGTTTTTGGATGTACTGTTTTTCAGCACACTGTTATTCATGGGGTATGATTGTGTATATTACTGCTATATTTCCTTGCTTTCAGAGTCTGGAGATGCTGACTGTTTTTGGATGTACTGTTTTTCAGCACACTGTTATTCATGGCGTATGATTGTGTATATTACAGCTATATTTTCTTGCTTTCAGAGTCTGGAGATGCTGACTGTTTTTGGATGTACTCTTTTTCAGCACAGTTATTCATGGGGTATGGTTGTGCATATTACTGCTCTATTTCCTTGCTTTCAGAGTCTGGAGACGCTGACTGTTTTTGGATGTACTGTTTTTCGGCACACTGTTATTCATGGGGTATGATTGTGTATATTACTGCTATATTTCCTTGCTTTCAGAGTCTGGAGATGCTGACTGTTTTTGGATGTACTGTTTTTCTGCACACCGTTATTCATGGGGTATGATTGTGTATATTACTGCTATATTTCCTTGCTTTCAGAGTCTGGAGACGCTGACTGTTTTTGGATGTACTGTTTTTCAGCACACCGTTATTCATGGGGTACGATTGTGTATATTACTGCTATGTTTCCTTGCTTTCAGAGTCTGGAGATGCTGACTGTTGTTGGATGTACTGTTTTTCAGCACACCGTTATTCATACAAGTTTTAAAGAAACTAAAGCCACTCCTTCTCTACAGAGATTTCCACACAGTACTCCAAGCCATTATTCTCCCGAAATTGGACTACTGCAATTCTCTCCTGCTGGGCCTTCCTGCCTGCACCACCAAACCCCTCCAGATGGTCTTGAATGCCACAGCAAGAATTCTCACCAACTCCAAAAAAAAGGACCATATCACCCCGATCCTCCAGCATCTCCATTGGCTTCCCATTATATACAGGATACAGTTCAAAACCAGTATGATGATTCATAAGGCCCTTCATAGCATCTCTCCACTCAACTTAACCTTCCAGCTCCAGCTTCACACTTCTAAAAAGCCGACTAGAAGGGCATACCAGAATAGAATGATCACCCAACCTGCAAAATCCTCCCTGAGGAAACGCGCACTATCCACAGCGGGCCCGTCCCTCTGGAACTCTCTACCACCAGACCTTCGCCTTCAGCCAGGCCATACTACTTTTAAAGCGAAACTCAAGACTTGGCTCTTCCTCCAAGCTTTCCCAGAGAGCTAAGAACAGGAAGAATGACCACCACCCCCTGTCTTTCAGCAATAATGTAATGTTTATTTGCTTTATTTATGTGTTCTAAGTTGATCTTATTATGTATTCTACTTTATAATAGATTAATTGTTCGATATGTTCCATGTAAACCGCCATCCCGGCGATAGTTATCTCTGTTACCTGTAAACCGGAGTTATATGTATTTTATACAGGAACTTCCGGTATATAAAAACCAAAAATAAATAAATAAATAAATATTTCCTTGCTTTCAGAGTCTGGAGATGCTGACTGTTTTTGGATGTACTGTTTTTCAGCACACTGTTATTCACGGGGTATGATTGTGTATATTACTGCTATATTTCCTTGCTTTCAGAGTCTGGAGACGCTGACTGCTTTTGTTTGTACTGTTTTTCAGTGCACTGTTATTCATGGGGTATGATTGTGTATATTACTGCTATATTTCCTTGCTTTCAGAGTCTGGAGATGCTGACTGTTTTTGGATGTACTGTTTTTCGGCACACTGTTATACATGGGGTATGATTGTGTATATTACTGCTATATTTCCTTGCTTTCAGAGTCTGAAGTCGCTGACTTTTTTTGGATGTACTGTTTTTCAGCACACTGTCATTCATGGGGTATGATTGTGTATATTACTGATATATTTCCTTGCTTTCAGAGTCTGGAGACGCTGACTGTTTTTTGATGTACTGTTTTTCAGCACACTGTTATTCACGGGGTATGATTGCGTATATTACTGCTATATTTCCTTGCTTTCAGTCTGGAGACCCAGACTGTTTTTGGATGTACTGTTTTTCGGCACACTGTTATACATGGGGTATGATTGTGTATATTACTGCTATATTTCCTTGCTTTCAGAGTCTGGAGACGCTGACTGCTTTTGTTTGTACTGTTTTTCAGTGCACTGTTATTCATGGGGTATGATTGTGTATATTCCTGCTATATTTCCTTGCTTTCAGTCTGGAGACCCAGACTGTTTTTGGATGTACTGTTTTTCGGCACACTGTTATACATGGGGTATGATTGTGTATATTACTGCTATATTTCCTTGCTTACAGAGTCTGGAGACGCTGACTGTTTTTGGATGTACTGTTTTTCAGCACACCGTTATTCATGGCGTATGATTTTGTATATTACTGCTATATTTCCTTGCTTTCAGAGTCTGGAGACGCTGTTTTTGGATGTACTGTTTTTCGGCACACTGTTATACATGGGGTATGATTGTGTATATTACTGCTATATTTCCTTGCTTTCAGAGTCTGGAGATGCTGACTGTTTTTGGATGTACTGTTTTTCAGCACACTGTTATTCATGGCGTATGATTGTGTATATTACAGCTATATTTTCTTGCTTTCAGAGTCTGGAGATGCTGACTGTTTTTGGATGTACTCTTTTTCAGCACAGTTATTCATGGGGTATGGTTGTGCATATTACTGCTCTATTTCCTTGCTTTCAGAGTCTGGAGACGCTGACTGTTTTTGGATGTACTGTTTTTCGGCACACTGTTATTCATGGGTATGATTGTGTATATTTCTGCTATATTTCCTTGCTTTCAGAGTCTGGAGATGCTGACTGTTTTTGGATGTACTGTTTTTCTGCACACCGTTATTCATGGGGTATGATTGTGTATATTACTGCTATATTTCCTTGCTTTCAGAGTCTGGAGACGCTGACTGTTTTTGGATGTACTGTTTTTCAGCACACCGTTATTCATGGGGTACGATTGTGTATATTACTGCTATGTTTCCTTGCTTTCAGAGTCTGGAGATGCTGACTGTTGTTGGATGTACTGTTTTTCAGCACACCGTTATTCATACAAGTTTTAAAGAAACTAAAGCCACTCCTTCTCTACAGAGATTTCCACACAGTACTCCAAGCCATTATTCTCCCGAAATTGGACTACTGCAATTCTCTCCTGCTGGGCCTTCTTGCCTGCACCACCAAACCCCTCCAGATGGTCTTGAATGCCACAGCAAGAATTCTCACCAACTCCAAAAAAAAGGACCATATCACCCCGATCCTCCAGCATCTCCATTGGCTTCCCATTATATACAGGATACAGTTCAAAACCAGTATGATGATTCATAAGGCCCTTCATAGCATCTCTCCACTCAACTTAACCTTCCAGCTCCAGCTTCACACTTCTAAAAAGCCGACTAGAAGGGCATACCAGAATAGAATGATCACCCAACCTGCAAAATCCTCCCTGAGGAAACGCGCACTATCCACAGCGGGCCCGTCCCTCTGGCACTCTCTACCACCAAGACCTTCGCCTTCAGCCAGGCCATACTACTTTTAAAGCGAAACTCAAGACTTGGCTCTTCCTCCAAGCTTTCCCAGAGAGCTAAGAACAGGAAGAATGACCACCACCCCCTGTCTTTCAGCAATAATGTAATGTTTATTTGCTTTATTTATGTGTTCTAAGTTGATCTTATTATGTATTCTACTTTATAATAGATTAATTGTTCGATATGTTCCATGTAAACCGCCATCCCGGCGATAGTTATCTCTGTTACCTGTAAACCGGAGTTATATGTATTTTATACAGGAACTTCCGGTATATAAAAACCAAAAATAAATAAATAAATAAATAAATATTTCCTTGCTTTCAGAGTCTGGAGATGCTGACTGTTTTTGGATGTACTGTTTTTCAGCACACTGTTATTCACGGGGTATGATTGTGTATATTACTGCTATATTTCCTTGCTTTCAGAGTCTGGAGACCCAGACTGTTTTTGGATGTACTGTTTTTCGGCACACTGTTATACATGGGGTATGATTGTGTATATTACTGCTATATTTCCTTGCTTTCAGAGTCTGAAGTCGCTGACTTTTTTTGGATGTACTGTTTTTCAGCACACTGTCATTCATGGGGTATGATTGTGTATATTACTGATATATTTCCTTGCTTTCAGAGTCTGGAGACGCTGACTGTTTTTTGATGTACTGTTTTTCAGCACACTGTTATTCACGGGGTATGATTGCGTATATTACTGCTATATTTCCTTGCTTTCAGTCTGGAGACCCAGACTGTTTTTGGATGTACTGTTTTTCGGCACACTGTTATACATGGGGTATGATTGTGTATATTACTGCTATATTTCCTTGCTTTCAGAGTCTGGAGACGCTGACTGCTTTTGTTTGTACTGTTTTTCAGTGCACTGTTATTCATGGGGTATGATTGTGTATATTACTGCTATATTTCCTTGCTTACAGAGTCTGGAGACGCTGACTGTTTTTGGATGTACTGTTTTTCAGCACACCGTTATTCATGGCGTATGATTTTGTATATTACTGCTATATTTCCTTGCTTTCAGAGTCTGGAGACGCTGTTTTTGGATGTACTGTTTTTCGGCACACTGTTATACATGGGGTATGATTGTGTATATTACTGCTATATTTCCTTGCTTTCAGAGTCTGGAGATGCTGACTGTTTTTGGATGTACTGTTTTTCAGCACACTGTTATTCATGGCGTATGATTGTGTATATTACTGCTATATTTCCTTGCTTTCAGAGTCTGGAGACGCTGACTGTTTTTGGATGTATTGTTTTTCGGCACACTGTTATTCATGGGGTATGATTGTGTATATTACTGCTATATTTCCTTGCTTTCAGAGTCTGGAGATGCTGACTGTTTTTGGATGTACTGTTTTTCAGCACACTGTTATTCATGGCGTATGATTGTGTATATTACTGCTATATTTCCTTGCTTTCAGAGTCTGGAGACGCTGACTGTTTTTGGATGTATTGTTTTTCGGCACACTGTTATTCATGGGGTATGATTGTGTATATTACTGCTATATTTCCTTGCTTTCAGAGTCTGGAGATGCTGACTGTTTTTGGATGTATTGTTTTTCGGCACACTGTTATTCATGGGGTATGATTGTGTATATTACTGCTATATTTCCTTGCTTTCAGAGTCTGGAGACGCTGACTGTTTTTGGATGTATTGTTTTTCGGCACACTGTTATTCATGGGGTATGATTGTTTATATTACTGCTATATTTCCTTGCTTTCAGAGTCTGGAGACGCTGACTGTTTTTGGATGTACTGTTTTTCGGCACACTGTTATTCATGGGGTATGATTGTGTATATTACTGCTATATTTCCTTGCTTTCAGAGTCTGGAGATGCTGACTGTTTTTGGATGTACTGTTTTTCGGTACACTGTTATTCATGGGGTATGATTGTGTATATTACTGCTATATTTCCTTGCTTTCAGAGTCTGGAGATGCTGTTTTTGGATGTACTGTTTTTCAGCGCACTGTCATTCATGGGGTATGATTGTGTATATTACTGCTATATTTCCTTGCTTTCAGAGTCTGGAGACGCTGACTGTTTTTGGATGTACTGTTTTTCAGCACACTGTTATACATGGGGTATGATTGTGCATATTACTGCTCTATTTCCTTGCTTTCAGAGTCTGGAGATGCTGACTGTTTTTGGATGTACTGTTTTTCAGCACACTGTTATTCCTGGGGTATGATTGTGTATATTACTACTGTAGCCTCTTGTTGTTTATAGATCCTTCTCTTCTTATCTGTCTCTAGTTATTCATAATTTGGACTTCTGTAGTGGCAAAACATCCTCCATGTTGGGGAACTGCAATCACCTTCTGAATGACTATTAATAAAAGTGGAATTGCCTCTCACTCTTGAGTTATTGACTGAATCCTCTTGCTGCTTTGCGGATCCTAGTGCTTAGCACTACACCTTTTGTATTTGGACTTTGTGCAATAAAACGTCTGCGTGTACTCAGTCAAGAACCCAAGGAGATAGGAGCAACTAAAGAAGAGATCAAGTATTTTCACAGCAGGTGAATATTCACCCCCATGTTCTTTCCAACACCTTATGTAATGGGGCAGCTTTATTTTGATTGAGAGGCTGGATACATTTTAGTATTTTTTGTTTACTACTTAGGGTGAAACTTCTGTTCTGAAGGACGCTCTGGGTTATTGTTAAGCATAGGGGTAACCTGCCGGAGCAGCAGTTAATCCCCTTAACAAAAGGCTTGGGATTCGTATTCTTAACCCAGAAGCCTTGATGTTTTTGATGCAACTGCAACATTGCTCTCTGCTTCAATGGTGGTAGAAAGGGGAATTGGATTCAGATGAAACCAACACGGGCCCTGAATTTTACAGTCTGGGTTACTCATATGCAGACATAATGGAAAAAGCACAGGATTGCTTCTATGGGCAAGTCCATAGGCAAAGCACATCAAGCAGTAATGTCTGAATCTTCAAGATGGCTCATCACCCATTACAAATGTTGCTAGCGATACATTAATATGGGTTAGCATAAGGTTTGGAAATAACTGCATGGACCTGCAGTTACTGTTTTGAAGACAAACATAGGGGTAACCTGCACAGCTGATACTAACATAAGAAGCTTGCTGGACACACTGGATGGACCATCTGTTCTTTTTCTGCCGTCATTACTGTGTTACTATGATACAGCCTCTGTCATCTTTTGCATGAATGCAGGATGTGTCACATCTTGAGTGGGCAGATTACTTCTTACAGATTCTGCTGATGGAACATTTCTCATTGCTTTAAGCACATCGAGCCTGGGCTATTTTATGAGAGCTTTCTACGTGTATAAACCCTAGAAACCAGGGGAAAGGGGAAAGACTGAATTATCAGGCCCCCAAAGGTCCCTACTGGGAAAAGAGCAACAAATTAGAAGATTCAGGAATGTCAATGCTTTTGATTTATTGAAGAAGCGATACAAGGGAGAGCAGAATCATGAGAAGTCTCTGGAGGAGAAGATGCTTCATGTGCCAGCAGAAATGGAAGAAGATCCCTTGTACTGAGCAGGAAGGAGCAGAGAGGATTCAGCCGTCAGCCATCACTTTGCAGATCCATTGGCTGATATTCAGGTATGGACCTGGATTCCCTGAAAGAGAGAATAAGAGCAATAAATAAAGAGCAGGGTCAGCCTGAGACAGAAAATAGAAAATCTACTGACAGGATCAGTGAGAGTGGAGCTCTATTAATGAGGGGATGATCCAAGGGCACCATGGGGAGAAGCTAACTCGCTGCTCGTTTCCTCTGGTTGCTCTATGGGAGAGTCCTGATTACTTATTGGCTCTGACTGCACTGCAGAAGCTTTCTGATTGGCTGCTTATTGGCATTGACTATACCTGCTTATTAACTTCTATTGCTCTGCTTTGTTACTTTCTATATTTCATGCTCACTTTCATCCATGCAATATTCCTGTAATGAAGACCGGTCTCGTTCATGCTCTCTGATTAATAAAACAGAAATCCTAGAGGACTCCAGGTGTAAGGAAGTAGGCTGCAGGTATTTGCTGGAGTAAGAGTCACATTTGCTCCCCTCCCCAATCTTTCCCCACAGAAACAGCTCTCACCCCCTCCACAGCAATCACAGAACCAGGCTGTCTTAGAGCAGGATCGGGTCTCCTCCCAGAACCTCCAGTTTAATGCACACGGTGACGGCGCTGAACCCCAGGACCCCCCTAAAGCTGCATAATGTTGGGGGAGGGGGTTGAATTGGGGGTTCATGGAAGCAGAATTGCCACATTCTGCCAATGTTGTGGTAAAATTCAGGTGAAGATTATTTCAGAGGCCAGCGATGGGGAGAGGGCTGAGAGATCAGTAAAGACAATGTGGGTGAGGGGAAGGAGGGGAGATGGGGAGCAGGTGTTGGTTTGTGAGTGGAAGTTTTATTCTCATCTATGGAAAGAAGCAGAAAACCAGAGAGGAAGAATCTCACTGAGCAGACTGGGGGAGCAATTGGTTTTTATCTGCAGTCATTTACTATTTCAGCACCGGAGCATTCGTGCAAACTCCTAATATTAGTAAGAACAGGAAGTTGGTTTTACCAGCAGTTAGTGAGGGCCTTTGCCAACCTACAGGAGTGAACTGTAACAGAGTTTACAAAGAGGAAATATCTGAGACAGTAACTCAAATTTAAGCTAGCAACAGTTATTTTGAATAATTCTTGTTATGGCTGAGGGCCTTTCTAGGGCTGGTGAACCCCCGCAGTCCAGGACTTCAGCACAGAGGCAGACAGAGCTGGAGAATCTTCGGCGTATACCAGCCACCTCCACCGCAGGTTGAGCCCTTGGATTCTGATGGTCAGCAGGATAGACTGTGGCTAGAGTTGGTGCAGGCTGGAACTTGGAATCTAAGGCAATTCAGAACTGGAGAGTAAGGCAAGGTGAGGCAAGGCTGGAGTCAGAGGCAAGTGTGGAACTGCAACAGACTGGGATCACTAGCACATAGTGCAGATAAGTCTGGGGCACAGGGACAGAGCGTAGCTAAGACTGGGACACTAGAACAGACAGAACAGGAAAGGACAAGACTAAGCAGAACAGAACAAGGAACACAAAAGCCCAAAGGCAATAGGTTAGAGCACAGGCCTGAAAAGACTATAGGACAATACTAGAGCATAACATCTGAGAAGGTGATGGGGCAAGGCAAGAACAAAAGGCCTGAAAGCCAACAGGCCAAGGCAAGAGCAGAAGGCCTGAATGGCCACAAGGATAGGCAAAGCAAATCAAGACTGAAACAGAAGGCCTGAGAAGGCCAAAGGCAAAAGCAAAAGACCTGAGAATGCTATACATAAGAACATAAGAAATTGCCGTACTGGGTCCTACAGTGGACAAGCCAATCTACAAGTACCTGGCAAGTACCCAACAACTAAACAAATCCAGCGCTACTGATGCTACTAACAGTAGTGGCTATATTCTAAGTCAACTTGATTATAGCAGGTAATGAACTTGTCCTCCAAGAACTTATCCAAACTTTTTTAAACCCAGCTACACTAACTCCACTAACCACGTTCCCTGGCAAAAAATTCCAGAGTTTAATTGAGCATTGAGTGAAAAAGAATTTTCTCCGATTACTTTTAAATGTGCTACTGGCTAACTTCATGGAGTGCTCCCTAGTCCTATTATCCAGAAGAGTAAATAACCGATTCACATTTACCCATTCTAGACCTCTCATGATTTTAAACACCTCTATCATATCCCCCCTCAGCCGTCTCTTCTCCAAGCTGAACAGCCCTAAACTCGTCAGACTTTCCTCATAAGGGAGAAGTTCTATCCCCTTTATCATTTTTGTCGCCCTTCTCTGTACCATCTCCATCACAACTATATCTTTTTTGAGATGCAGCGACCAGAATTGTACACAGTATTCAAGCTGCGGTCTCACCATGGAGCGATACAGAGGCATTATGACATTTTCCGTTTTATTCACCATTCCCTTCCTAAGAATCCCTAACATTCTGTTTGCTTTTTTGACTGCTGCAGCACACTGAGCCGATGATTTCAAAGTATTATCTACTATGATGCCTGGATCTCTTGCCTGGGCAGTAAGTCCTAATACGGAACCTTACATTGTGTAACTACAGCAAGGGTTATTTTTCCCTATATGCAACACCTTGCACTTATCCACATTAAATTTCATCTGCCATTTGGATGCCCAATTTTCCAATCTCACAAGGTCCTCCTATTTATCACAATCCACTTGTGATTTAACTACTCTGAACAATTTTGAATCATTTGCAAATTTGATCACTTCACTTGTTGTTTTCCTTTCCTTGAGGTACTCCACTGTATACCCTTTTCCACCGAAACAATTTGTCCATTTAATCCTACTCTCTTTTTCCTATCTTTTAGCCAGTTTGTAATCCACAAAAGTACATCGCCACCTATCCCATGACTTTTTACTTTTCCTAGAAGCCTCTCATGAGGAACTTTGTCAAATGCCTTCTGAAAATCCAAAATCACTACATCTACCGGTTCACCTTTATCCACATGTTTATTAACCCCCTTCAAAAAAGTGAAGCAGATTTGTGAGGCAAGACTTGCCTTGGGTAAAGTCATGCTGAGTTTGATCCTTTAAACCATGTCTTTCTATATGTTCTGTGATTTTGATATTTAGAACACTTTCCACTATATTTTCAGGCGTTGAGGTCAATGTAACCTGGTTTTATGTGTGTAAATGTCTGTTCTAAAATAGCCTGGGGCTAAATTTGTGTAAATGTGTGCATGTAACCTGGTTTTATGTGTGTAAATCTCTGTGCTAAAATGGCCTGGGGCTCAGTGTGTGTAAATGTGTGCATGTAACCTGGTTTTATGTGTGTAAATGTCTGTACTAAAATAGCCTGGAGCTCAGTTTGTGTAAATGTATGCATGTAACCTGGTTTTATGTGTGTAAATGTCTGTACTAAAAAAGCCTGGGTCTCAGTTTGTGTAAATGTATGCATGTAACCTGGTTTTATGTGTGTAAATGTCTGTACTAAAATAGCCTGGGACTCAGTTTGTGTAAATGTATGCATGTAACCTGGTTTTATGTGTGTAAATGTCTGCACTAAAACAGCCTGGGGCTCAGTTTGTGTAAATGTATGCATGTAACCTGGTTTTATGTGTGTAAATGTCTGTACTAAAATAGCCTGGGGCTCAGTGTGTGTAAATGTGTGCATGTAACCTGGTTTTATGTGTGTAAATGTCTGCACTAAAACAGCCTGGGGCTCAGTTTGTGTAAATGTATGCATGTAACCTGGTTTTATGTGTGTAACTGTCTGCACTAAAACAGCCTGGGGCTCAGTTTGTGTAAATGTATGCATGTAACCTGGTTTTATGTGTGTAAATGTCTGTACTAAAATAGCCTGGGGCTCAGTGTGTGTAAATGTGTGCATGTAACCTGGTTTTATGTGTGTAAATGTCTGTACTAAAACAGCCTGGGGCTCAGTTTGTGTAAATGTGTGCATGTAACCTGGTTTTATGTGTGTAAATGTCTGTACTAAAATAGCCTGGGGCTCAGTTTGTGTAAATGTATGCATGTAACCTGGTTTTATGTGTGTAAATGTCTGCACTAAAACAGCCTGGGGCTCAGTTTGTGTAAATGTATGCATGTAACCTGGTTTTCTGTGTGTAAATGTCTGTACTAAAATAGCCTGGGGCTCAGTTTGTGTAAATGTGTGCATGTAACCTGGTTTTATGTGTGTAAATGTCTGTACTAAAATAGCCTGGGGCTCAGTGTGTGTAAATGTGTGCATGTAACCTGGTTTTATGTGTGTAAATGTCTGTACTAAAATAGCCCGGGGCTCAGTGTGTGTAAATGTATGCATGTAACCTGGTTTTATGTGTGTAAATGTCTGTACTAAGATAGCCCGGGGCTCAGTTTGTGTAAATGTGTGCATGTAACCTGGTTTTATGTGTGTAAATGTCTGTACTAAAATAGCCCGGGGCTCAGTTTGTGTAAATGTATGCATGTAATCTGGTTTTTGTTGCGCTGGAGGTGGACCCTTGGCCTGATGCAGGATTGGTTGGACCCAGAGAGTGCCTGCCACCAGGAGGCAGAGCACAGGAGGAGACATAGGCTAGCTGGAGCTTTGCCAATAACTGTCTGGGGTTTCCTCAGGTTGAGCCCTTGGGTACCTGGACCTTCTGGACTTAGGTGGGCCTCAGATGGTCTCCCAGAGAGATAGCGTATGGGTGTGCCCATGATGAGCAAGGGTGCATGGCTGTTGTTCAGAAGATGGACTAGACCCGAGCTGGAAGCCCCGGAGAGCTCAGGGAGGTAACAGTTCAGGAAGGCTCTCCAGATGATGGCTGTGGGTAGGATCCAAGCAGGTTGTTCTGGTAGTCACGGAAATCCAAAAGAGAGTCTCCGAGTGAAGCGCAAGGGTCAAAGCCAGAGTATCCATCCAGAAATGGTCAGCCAAAGTGGGGATCAATAGCAAGGTCAGTCCAATCGTAGGCGAGGCGAGCAAGCGTAAGTTCAAGGCAGCAGAAAAAGAGAATAGTCAGGCAGGCAGTGGTTGGTTCCAGGCAACAGACGAAGATAGAAGTCAGAAAAGCCAAAGTCAGTATCAAAGATCAGTCCGGGAAGGTACTACCTGAGTAAGGACACAGGAACACAAGGAGACGCTGGAACAAGGAGATCCTGGAACAAGGAGACGCTGGAACAAAGAAGGCAAACAAGAACATCACAGTGTCAACCCGACTGCCAAGGCGAGGTTCTGGGGAAGAGCCTCGCCTCTTATTCCCAGATTACATGACGTCATCTCCTGGCGCCATAGAACGAGTTCCCACGCTGGGCCATTTAAAGGGAACCGAGGTCCGCGCACACGAGCCAAGGGCGGGGCTGATGCCATAGAGGATGCTGAGCCCTGGCGTGAGGAGCGTTGAGAGTCGGAAGGCCCCGATAGGCCTGGAGATGCCTGGGAGCACCGCAGATGATGGGAGCTGGCCGCGGAGGCTAGAGACAGGGATCCAGCACTGGTGGAAGGGCGCGCAAGGTGAGCAGGCCCGGTCGCGGCACCAACGTGGCCAGGGCGTGCAACAGTTCCCCCCCTTCTAGGCCTTACCCTCATCAGTCGTGGCTTGTCAGGGTGAGCCTGGTGGAAATCCTAAGCATGGCCTTATCCAGGATATTTTCACAGGGTTCCCAGGAGTTTTCCTCTGCCCCAAAGCCCTCCCAGGCTAGGAGGTACTCCCATCTGCCCTGACAGACATAGAGTACCTCTCTTACATGCAGGGTAGCAGCTGGTTCTGTTGAAACTTGAGGTGGAGCTGAAGGTCTTCTGGAAGGCCAAGATAATACTAGAGGTTTGAGGAGGGACACATGGAATGGTGTTATGGATGCCCATGGAAGTTGATATCTTCAATTGGTAGGTAACCGCTCCTACTCGCCGTAGGATAGGGAATGGACCACTGTCTTCCCAGCTGGTACCATAGTGGCGATGGCAATAGATATGCAGGCTGGATCAATAATGTGTCTGGGAGTCTCGAGCATGTCTTCTGGCTCGAGGGAGTGAGAGAGTGTGTCCGCGTGAAACATTTTGCCGCTGGGCGATAATGGAGTCCGAAATTGAAGCGTGCAAAAAATAAGGCCCAGTGGGCTTATCTTTGGTTGAGTAACTGGGCTTCTTTTAGGTGTTCCAGGTTTTTATGGTCGGTAAATATTGTAAACTTGTGTTGCGCCCCTTCAAGCCAGGGACGCCATTCTTGTAAGGCAAGTTTGACTGCTAGGAGTTTGCAGTCCCCTATGGTATTATTTTGTTCTGTGAAGGAGAATTTATGTGGAAAGAAGGAACATGGAACTAGGGTTCCCTTGGTGGAGTATTGGCTTAAGACCACTCCTTCCCCAATAGCAGATGCATCGACTTCAACTATGAATGGGTGGTTAGGATGCGGGTGATGTAAAGACGGGCCAGTACAGAAGGCCTCATTCAAGGCATGGAATGCTGATTGGGCCTTGAGGTTCCATACTTGAGTCTTACTTCCCTTCTTCATCATAGCGGTGAGTGGAGCAGCCAGCGTGGAGTAGTAGGCAATGAAGTTTCAATTGTAATTGGTAAATCCATTGAATCTTTGTAGGGCTCGGAGGTCCACTGGTTGAGGCCAATCTTGAATACCTTGGAGTTTGTCAGGGTCCATGGTGAATCCGAAGCTGGAGATGATATAACCCAGGAATGGGAGACTGGATTGCTAAAAAAATGCACTTTTCTTATTTAGCATAGAGATGATGGTCTCTGAGGTGCTGGAGACCCGTTTGAACATGGGAACGATGGGACTTCAGGTCTTTGAAGAAGATTAGTATATCATCTAGATAAACCATGACAAACGAGTACAGAAGGTCCCAGAAGATCTCATTCGTTAGTTGCTGGAAGACTGCAGGGGAATTGCAAAGCCCGAAGGGCATGAACACATACTCGTAGTGTCTGACGCTTGTGATGAAGGTGCTTTTCCAAATGTCTTCTGATTGAATCCATGCTAGATTATATGCCCCTCGTAGATCTAATTTAGTAAAGATTTGTGTGCCTTGCAGGTGGTCGTACAATTAATTGATAAGTGGCAGTGGGTTACGATCCATACGGGTTACTGCATTCAACCCTCTGTAGTCTGTGCAGGGTCTTAGACTGCCATTCTTTTTCTTTACAAAGAAGAACCCAGCACCTGTTGGGGAATTGGAGGGTCTTATTAATTCTTTGGCCAGATCCTTGATGTATGTTGATATCGCTTGGCTTTCTGGGAGAGAGAGAGGATAGGTTCTGCCCTTGGGAGGCATGGTTCTAGGTAGGAGTTCTATGGGACAGGAACTCCCGGAGTGGAGGCAGGATATCTGCGTTTTGCTTGGAGAATTTGTCTTTAAATTCCAAATACGGAGCAGGTAACCCGGGAAAGGTTGTAGAGCTTAAGCCTGTCACAGATGGACACACTTGCCATAGACAGTGGGTTTGACATTGAGGGCCCCACTGGGTAAGTTGCAAGGATTGCCAGTCGAAGTGGGGTCCATGTAACTGCAGCCAAGGTAGTACAAGGACTACAGGGTGCGTTGATCATTTGAAAATCAAGAGGAAAATTTCCTCATCATGGAGGGTCCCAACAGTAAGGCAAATAAGCACAGTATGGTGAGTAATGCAATCAAGGAGAGGTTCTCCTTGAATTGAGGTGATGCGTAGTGGTACCTCCAACGGTTGGACTGGTATCTGAAAGAGTGTGACAAGCTCTTCTATGACGAAATTCCCACTCACCTCGGTGTCCACAAGGGCGGTGGTGGCAAACAAATGGGACTCTCTAAGGAGGGAGATAGGCAACAAGAGTTTAGGGCCAGAAACTGTAGCGCCCAAGCTCGGACCCCCGCCGGGCTCAGTCTTTGGAGTTTCCCGGACGCACAGGACAAGTCAGGAGAAGATGTCTGTAGCCACCGCAATACAAGAAGAGACCAGATTTTATTTTTGGGGGCGTTCCTCTGGAGTCAGGTGTCCACGGCTGATCTACACTGGTTCCTCAGGAGGTTGAGGGGCCACTGGTAATGTCTTCAAATGGGGACTCGCCGAACGGGATGGCCGTAGGACAGGAGGCCGGAGGGCTCTTATTACCTGATGTCGTTGCCGAAGACGGTATTCAATTCTACCAACTGGGAGATCAGATTCTCCAGAAATATTGGTATCTCACGAGTGAATAGCTCATCTTTAAGGGCAGGAAACAGTCCCTCGAGGTAGAGCACCCACAGGCAGTCCTCTTGCCAACCCACCTCAGTTGCTAGAGTACTAAACTCCACAGTATAGTCAGTGAGCAAGCAGGAAAATTGACAGAGGTGGAATAGGTGGTGGCCAGCGACTGCCTGAAAACATTGGGTTTTGAAGGTGGTCAGATGACAGAGATGAACTGAGGGAGCTGGTGAAGAATGGCGTCAGAATGCTCCCAGAGCAGGGAAGCCAATGCCAGGCTCTTCCACTCAAGACGCAAAAGGATGAATGTGATCTTTGTCGCTTCATCAGGGAAAAGAGAGAGTTGCAGTGAGAACTGAATATAATATTGGTTTAAGAAGCCTTGAGAAACGCGAGGATCCCCATTGAAACAGGGTGTGCTGGGACGGCTAGCGGTGCCCATGAGGACAAGGTATGAACGAGAGCCCCAGGGTTGGCCATGTCAGATTCCTCCAATTGAGAATGCATCTTTTCCATGGAGGAGGCCAATGCTTACATGATCCATTGTTGCTCTCGAACATGAGTGACTAGACCAGGGATGGATTGCAGGGCAGGAGACTCTGCCAAGTCCATGGCCTTGGCAACCTGTTGCACTGGAGATGTAATTACCTGGTTTCATGTATGTAAATGTCTGTTCTAAAATAGCTTGAGGATCACTTTGTGATCCTCAAGCTCCATCCTCAAGCTCCATCCTCCCAAGAAGAAAATAGTATAGAGAAATGTGAGAAACTAGCAGATTACTTTAAAAATAAAATCTCCCAAATTATTACTCGGCTCCCCTCCAATCCTGCCCCCACAGACCCACTACCTATTGACAATAAAATTATTCTCAGCTCCCTTGACCTCACCTCCTCGAAGGAAGTTGAATCCATACTAAAGAAGATGCGACCAGCCACACATATCGCAGATGCCATCCCATCAAAAATTCTCCTCACCATTCCTTCCGCCATTGCAAAGCCAATAGCAGATATTATAAACTGCTCCATCACCACCGGGAAAGTCCCCGAACCACTGAAACTTGCCATTGTGAAGCCTCTACTGAAAAAACCCACCCTCGACCACAATGACCCAGCAAACTACAGGCCCATCTCCAATCTGCCTTTTATATCAAAAATCATGGAGAAGGTGGTTAACATGCAACTCACTGATTTCCTAGAAGAAAACAATTTCCTAGAAGAAAACAATATCTTACATCCCGCTCAATATGGCTTTCGCCAAGACCGAAGCACCGAAAAACTCCTACTTGCAATAACTGACACCGTCCTCAAAGGCATGGACCACGGTCAATCATATATACTTGCCCTCCTTGATATCTCTGCCGCTTTCGATACCGTGAACCATCAAATCCTATTATCACGGTTAGCGGAGATAGGCATCTCAAATACAGCCCTATCCTGGTTCTCCTCATACCTTGACCACAGAAAGTACCTAGTCAAACTTGATAATTTTGAATCCGCTCACATTCCCCTCACACAAGGCGTACCACAAGGCTCCTCTTTATCGTCCACCCTCTTCAATATATATCTACTCCCACTCTGCCACTTACTCTCTAAACTAGGACTAAAATTTTTCTTATATGCAGATGAAGTACAAATACTCATTCCCATTCGGAAATCCCTCACTGAAACCCTGCAATATTGGGAAACTTGCCTGACATCCATCAACTCTCTCCTCTCCAATATCCACCTTGCACTCAATGCCTCTAAAACAGAAATCCTCATCCTAACAAATCAATCTATCGACTCGATCCACCAAATGAATCAAAACGCCTCACAAGCTCACACACTACCGCCCAGTGTCAGAGATTTAGGAGTTTCCCTAGACAATCAGCTAAGCTTCAAATCTCACATTAAATCACTACTAAAAGGGGGCTTCTTTAAACTTCAAACCCTCAAAAAACTGAAGCCCCTCCTCCACGCCCACGACTTCCGCACTGTTATGCAAACCACCATACTATCTAAAATCGACTATTGCAACTCCCTTCTCATAGGTCTCCCTGCCTCCACTATTAAACCCCTCCAAATCCTCCAAAATGCTATGGCTAGAATCTTAACAAACACCAGGAAAACTGACCACATCACTCCCATACTACAGGATCTCCACTGGCTCCCTATTTCCTACCGTTCCCAATACAAAACACTTACTATCCTCCATAACACATTATACAAAAACAACTCCCCCTGGCTTGAGGATATGCCACATTTCCGTCAAACTAATCGCCCCACCAGAAACACCCTCGCTGGCACCCTTCAAACCCCTTCACTCAAAATTGGGCACCTTACCACTACCCGGGACAGAGCCTTCTCCATTGCGGGTCCTACCCTCTGGAACTCCCTTCCTGCTAAACTCCGCCTAGAACCGTCCCTGAGCCACTTCAAAAAAGGAATCAAGACATGGCTCTTTAAACAGGCATACCCCAACTCCTCCCAATCCTAGTCATTGTCATGTCTCGAAATTACTCAGCTCCCGCTCAGCCTACACACCCCCTCCTCAACCTCCCCTTCGCCATCCCAACTCCCCCTGCTCCCCTACCTTCCCAGCTCCCCCTTCTCCCTTACCATTTTAGCTCCCTCACCCTCCCAGCTCCCTCCCTGCTCCCTTCCCCAGCACCCTTCTGCCTCTCTTCTGCTCCCTTCCCCAGCACCCTTCTGCTCCCTTCCCCAGCACCCTTCTGCCTCTCCCCTACCCCCCCCCTCTCTTCCTACGAACAGCCTTTCCTTGAAAGTGCCATTGCCTTAACGATCTCCTATACCCCTTCCCCTACCCCCTCCTCTCCTTTCCCCTCCTCGCTCCCCCTCTCCCCTCTCCCTGCCCCTGCATTTAACATTAATATTGTAATAAGTTCATATGTTAAGTTCTTAAGTGTACATGCATCCTTAACATCCTGATGCATATCTACTCTTAACATGGATAATCTTCATCCAGTTCTTTTACAAAGTTGTATCCCTGCTCGTTGACTCTCTCTATCCTTGTTCCTAGTTCATTGTAATATCGTTAACTCTCTCTATCCTCGTTCATTGTAATTTCCTTTCTCAGTTAATTGTGAACCGACATGATGTGTCCTACGAATGCCGGTATATAAAAATTGTTAAATAAATAAATAAATAAATGTAACCTAGATTTATGTGAGTAAAATTCTGTACTAAATTAGCCTGGGGCTAAGTTTGTGTAAATGTATGCATGTAACCTGGTTTTGTGTGTGTAAATGTCTGTACTAAATTAGCCTGGGGCTAAGTTTGTGTAAATATATGTATGTAACCTGGTTTTGTGTGTGTAAATGTATGCACTAAATTAGCCTGGGGCTCAGTGTGTGTAAATGTGTGCATGTAACCTGGTTTTATGTGTGTAAATGTCTGTACTAAAATAGCCGGGGGCTCAGTGTGTGTAAATGTGTGCATGCAACCTGGTTTTATGTGTGTAAATGTCTGTACTAAAATAGCCGGGGGCTCAGTTTGTGTAAATGTATGCACGTAACCTGGTTTTATGTGTGTAAATGTATGTACTAAAATAGCCTGGGTCTCAGTTTGTGTAAATGTATGCACGTAACCTGGTTTTATGTGTGTAAATGTCTGTACTAAAATAGCCTGGGGCTCAGTTTGTGTAAATGTATGCAGGTAACTTGGTTTTATCTGTGTAAATGTCTGTACTACAATAGCCTGGGTCTCAGTTTGTGTAAATGTGTGCATGTAACCTGGTTTTATGAGTGTAAATGTCTGTACTAAAATAGCCTGTGGCTCAGTTTGTGTAAATGTGTACATGTGACCTGGTTTATGTGTGTAAATGTTTGTACTAAAATAGTCTGGGGCTCAGTTTGTGTAAATGTATGCATGTGACCTGGTTTTATGTGTGTAAATGTCTGTACTAAAATAGCCTGGGGCTCAGTTTGTGTAAATGTATGCATGTAACCTGGTTTTATGTGTGTAAATGTCTGTACTAAAATAGCCTGGGGCTCAGTTTGTGTAAATGTATGCATGTAACCTGGATTTATGTGTGTAAATGTCTGTACTAAAATAGCCTGGGGCTCAGTTTGTGTAAATGTATGCATGTAACCTGGTTTTATGTGTGTAAATGTCTGTACTAAAATAGACTGGAGCTCAGTTTGTGTAAATGTGTGCATGTAACCTGGTTTTATGTGTGTAAATGTCTGTACTAAAATAGTCTGGAGCTCAGTTTGTGTAAATGTATGTATGTAACCTGGTTTTATGTGATTACATCTCTGTACTAAAATAGTCTGGAGCTCAGTTTGTGTAAATGTGTGCATGTAATCTGGTTTTATGTGTGTAAATGTCTGTACTAAAATAGTCTGGAGCTCAGTTTGTGTAAATGTGTGCATGTAACCTGGTTTTATGTGTGTAAATGTCTGTACTAAAATAGTCTGGAGCTCAGTTTGTGTAAATGTGTGCATGTAACCTGGTTTTATGTGTGTAAATGTCTGTACTAAAATAGTCTGGAGCTCAGTTTGTGTAAATGTATGCATGTAACCTGGTTTTATGTGATTACATCTCTGTACTAAAATAGCCTGGGGCTCAGTTTGTGTAAATGTATGCATGTAACCTGGTTTTATGTGTGTAAATGTCTGTACTAAAATAGCCTGGGGCTCAGTTTGTGTAAATGTGTGCAGGTAAACTGTTTTTATGTGTATAATTTGGGGTAGATTTTCAAAGTGTTGTGTGCGTAAGATACGCTCGCAACCCCCGAAAACCTACCCCTTCCTCCCCCTGAGTGCACCTTGCATAGGCTCAGCGGCGTGCAAGCCCCGGGGCACGTGTATGTCCCGGGGCTTAAAAAAATGGGCGTTCCGGGGGTGGGGCCATGGGTGGGGCGCCGGCAGGGGGTGTTCCGGGGGCAGGACTAAGGCCTCCGGAACAGCCACGGTGCCGGGGAATGGAGAGCCGGTGCGTGCAAGTCAAGTGAAACTTCTTCAAAAAGGTCCGGGGGGGGTTAGTTAGGGCTGGGGGGGTGGGTTAGATAGGTGAAGGGAGGGGTAGGTATGGGGGGAGGAAGGAAAGATCCCTCCGAGGCCTCTCCGATTGGAGGGAATGGAGGCAGGCTGCTGGGCTCGGATCACGAGGTTTGCACAATCGTGCATCCCCCTGTGCGTGCCAAACCAGGATTTTATAAAATGCGCGCGGCAGCGTGTGCATGTTATAAAATTGGCCGAAGGTTTGTTCACTGTAATACAAACACTGTAATAAAAAAATATACATATATTATAAATCCCCAGCACAATTTGCACTGTAACGTGAGCGTGTGCTCTGTTAATTACCCTTCTTATGTGAGTAAATTTGTTTGAAAATACTTGGTAATGTCCGTGAGTGCAATCTACCCTCAGAATTTACTGCAATTGAAGCTCTTATAAAATTACTCCCTTATTGTATCTGTAGATTTAGGAGGAGCTGAACAAGGGATGAATTACAAGGTACCACACGCACACACACACACGCACACACATACACAAACACAGAAATACAATTATTATATAGAATGTGAAAAATTAGCTTTAAATTACATGACAGATTGTTAAATTATTTAGTAAATTGCTCTTACCCTATGGCCAGATTTAGTGGCCATCATTGAGGGTCCTGAGTGCAGGGTCTCGGGCCAGGACTTCCTCTGCAATGATAACACTGGATATGATGAGGAGCACAGCAGGGGTTGGGGATTATAAAACAGAGGAAAATCCTGGGGTAATTGTGAATGAGGGCTCATGGCATCAGGAGTCCCTCCCTGCTTCCAACTGAGCGGGAGACCCAATGGAGCAGGAGGAAACTGCAGGGTAAGAGAAAAATGTACATCTCAGAGTTCCCCCAAATTACCAAACCAGGATATAGCAGGATAAATATAAAACTAATACCCAAACACACACAGACTTTATCATCTCTGAATCATTCCAGGCCTGAATTCTGAGGGCAATTTCAAATGATTTTACTGAACCTTTAGATGGGTAAAAGTGGGGGCTGACATTTGCCTCTCCCTCTAGGGGTAAGAGAAGCTGCATCCTGTGATGGCAAACAGAGCAGACAATTTTGTGTTTCCATTTAAAACCTACTTCAGAAAGAAAATGTACAAGTTACATCTAAAGAAACAAGGAGGACCCCCTCCCATAAAATATAAACTAATAGGAAATCTCTGACCCTCACAGAGTTACACTCTGACTTATTTATATAGTCCCTCAATTCAATTCAAAACCTACTTTATTAAGAACATTTGTAAGTAATAATTACAGAAACAAGGAGGACCCCTCCCATAAAATATAAACTAATAGGAAATCTCTGACCCTCACAGAGTTACAGTATGACTTATTTTTATATTCCCAAAAGTTGAACCAGAAAATAAAATTATTATATACAATGTGAAAAAAATAGTTTTAAATTACATGACGGTTTGTGAAATTATTTGTAATTTAGTAAATTGCTCTTACCGGTATACCATCTAAAATGAAATCAAAAATTCCTTTCTGAAAGAAATAGAAACAGAAGTGATTAAAATGCAGATTTTGTACCAGCGACCCGAGTCTTCTGCTCTCCAGGTTGCAGAGGCAGCGTTCACAGACCCTGGGGGGAACGAGTCCTGGTCATGCTGTCCTTGTCATTGATTGACCTCTGCTGTCCTGCTGAAGGTAGACACCCTGTGGTAAGGTACATCTAAAGAAACAAGGAGGACCCCCTCCCAGAAAATACAAAATACTAGGAAATCTCTGACCCTCGCAGAGTTACACTCTCACTTATTTCTATAGTCCCTCAATTCAAAACCAACTTTATTAAGAACATTTGTAACTAATAATTACAGAAACAAGGAGGACACCTCCATAAAATATAAACTAATAGGAAATCTCTGACCCTCGCAGAGTTACACTCTCACTTATTTATATAGTCCCTCAATTCAAAACCAACTTTATTAAGAACATTTGTAAGTAATAATTACAGAAACAAGGAGGACACCTCCATAAAATATAAACTAATAGGAAATCTCTGACCCTCGCAGAGTTACACTCTCACTTATTTATATAGTCCCTCAATTCAAAACCAACTTTATTAAGAACATTTGTAAGTAATAATTACAGAAACAAGGAGGACACCCTCCATAAAATATAAACTAATAGGAAATCTCTGACCCTCACAGAATTACACTCTGACTTATTTATATAGTCCCTCAATTCAAAACCAACTTTATTAAGAACATTTGTAAGTAATAATTACAGAAACAAGGAGGACCCCCTCCCATAAAATATAAACTAATAGGAAATCTCTGACCCTCACAGAATTACACTCTCACTTATTTATATAGTTCCTCAATTCAAAACCTACTTTATTAAGAAAATGTGTAAGTAATAATTACAGAAACAAGGAGGACCCCCTCCCATAAAATATAAACTAATAGGAAATCTCTGACCCTCGCAGAGTTACCCTCTCACTTATTTATATTAGGGATGTGAATCGTTTTTTGACGATTTAAAATATCGTCCGATATATTTTAAATCGTCAAAAATCGTTAGGGCCACGATACAATACCAATTCCCCCGATTTATCGTCAAAAAATCGTAAATCGGGGGAAGGGGGAGGGCAGGAAAACCGGCACACTAAAACCCCCTAAAACCCACCCCCGACCCTTTAAATTAAATCCCCCACCCTCCCGAACCCCCCCAAATGCTTTAAATTACCTGGGGATCCAGCGGTGGTCCGGAACGGCGGCGGTCCGGAACGGCCCCCTCAATTGAATCGTGTTGTCTTCAGCCGGCGCCATTTTGCAAAATGGCTGCCGCAAAATGGCGGCGGCCATAGACCAAAACGATTCGACGCAGGAGGTCGTTCCGGACCCCCGCTGGACTTTTGGCAAGTCTTGTGGGGGTCAGGAGGCCCCCCAAGCTGGCCAAAAGTTCCTGAGGGTCCAGTGGGGTTCCGGGAGCGATTTCCTGCCGCGAATCGTTTTCCGTACGGAAAATGGCACCGGCAGGAGATCGACTGCAGGAGGTCGTTCAGCGGCGGTCTGGAACCCCCGCTGAACGACCTCCTGCAGTCGATCTCCTGCCGGCGCCATTTTCCGTACGGAAAAACGATTTGCGGCAGGAAATCGCTCCCGGAACCCCGCTGGACCCCCAGGAACTTTTGGTCAGCTTGGGGGGGGCCTCCTGACCCCCACAAGACTTGCCAAAAGTCCAGCGGGGGTCCGGAACGACCTCCTGCGTCGAATCGTTTTGGTCTATGGCCGCCGCCATTTTGCGGCGGCCATTTTGCAAAATGGCGCCGGCTGAAGACAACACGATTCAATTGAGGGGGCTGTTCCGGACCGCCGCCGTTCCGAACCACCGCTGGATCCCCAGGTAATTTAAAGCATTTGGGGGGGGGGGTTCGGGAGGGTGGGGGATTTAATTTAAAGGGTCGGGGGTGGGTTTTAGGGGGTTTTAATGTGCCGGCTCACGATTTTAACGATTTTCACGATAGTTTACACACCCAAACGGCAACAATACGATTCCCTCCCCCTCCCAGCCGAAATTGATCGTTAAGACGATCGAGGACACGATTCACATCTCCAATTTATATAGTCCCTCAATTCAAAACCTACTTTATTAAGAACATTTGTAAGTAATAATTACAGAAACAAGGAGGACGCCTCCCATAAAATATAAACTAATAGGAAATCACTGACCCTCGCAGAGTTACACTCTCACTTATTTATATAGTCCCTCAATTCAAAACCTACTTTATTAAGAACATTTGTAAGTAATAATTACAGAAACAAGGAGTATGGCCCCATAAAATATAAACTAATAGGAAATCTCTGACCCTCGCAGAGTTACAGTCTGATTTATTTTTATATTCCCAAAAGTTGAACCAGAAAACAATTCCTCACCCTCTGAGAGTGTGTCACTCAGTTATAATTACTCTTCCCAAACATTTACAGAGAAGGAATATGAAGGCTGAACTGAACCATCTTTCCCACATCCCTCAATAGTCAATACCTCCTGATATTTGTGTTTAATTGAAAGAGGATAATTTCACAAGGAACTCACAGTATTGTGCTCAGGAATGGCCTTAACAAAAGGAATAAATGTATCCAGCCTGCCCAGAGGTTCCTGGTAATGTGGCACTGTCCAAATATGAAGCGAGCCTGTGGCCCCGTTCCTCTGCCCTCCCTGCAAATTTCTTATATAACCTTGCTGGACCGTGCACTGTCCGACTTCCAAGTCCTTTCAGAATGTAAAACTGATGATGAATGGCCGCAAGTAAGGATACCACATCCCTTTCCTCGGTTATTTTTTAGATACAAATTGTGGCTATTTCTGGCTCCCTGCTCCCCCACATACACACACACACATGCACACATACACACACACACATGCACACACAGTTGCACACTCCTTCTCTAATCTGCAACAACTGTGTCAAGTTTCCACCTTCCCTTAGATTCCTCTGGAATTGCCCCAATCCCAAAATCTGCAGGCAGGTGTGAGTTATTAGCAATGAAAACGAGTTGATGGATCGGAGTAAACAAATTTATTCAAGCATGCCCGACTCTGGCCGAGTTTCGCTCAGAGAGCTGCCAGGGGCTTACAAGCCACATCAATTGGCTTAAAACATCGAGTCGAAATAGCTCAAATAATTTCTTTGGTTTTGAAGCAGAGCTCTGAGCGAAACTCTGCCACAGACGGGCATGCTTGAATAAATTTGTTTACTCCGATCCATCTACTCGTTTTCATTGCTAACAGCTACCTTGGATCGGCTACCGGTTTGTTTTCTTGGCAGGAGTGAGTTATACATTGTCAGAAGTTCCCACGGTTTCTGCTCGCAGCAATGCCAGAGGGGCGGCAGGATGGGATACTAGGGATGTGAATCGTTTTTTGCCGATTTAAAAAAATCGTCAGATATTTTTTAAATCGTCAAAAATCGTTAGAGCCTCGATACAATAGAAATTCCCCCGATTTATTGTGAAAAATCGTAAATCGGGGGAGGGGGGAGGGCAGAAAATCCGGCACCCCAAAACAACCCCTAAACCCTCCCGAACCCCCCAAAATGTTTTAAATAACCTGGTGGTCCTGTCGGGGGGTCCTGGCGCGAACTCCCGCTCTCGGGCCATCGGCGCTATTTTGGCTGCCACTAAAAAAATGGCGCAGATAAAAAGAAAAAAACACCCGACCCTTTAAATTGACCCCCTTTAGCCTCCCCCCCCCTCCCCACCCCCCCCCCCCCCAAACTTTTTAAACTTACCTGGTTGTCCAGTGGGGGCACGGGGAGCGATCTCCCACTCTCGGCCATCGGCTGCCACTAATAAAAATGGCGCTGATGGCCCTTTGCCCTTACCATGTGACAGGGTATCCTTGCCATTGGCCGGCCCCTATCACATGGTAGGAGCACTGGATCGCTGGCGCCATCTTTAACAGGGCTGCACGCGCATGTTATAAAATCAGGAGTAGATTTGTGTGCGCCAGGTTATGCGCACAAATTTATGCCTGCGCATAAGTTTTAAAATCTGGCCCTAGATGTTTGCTGTTGGCATCTGATTCCACCAGGTATATTGTAGAAGGTACAGGCACCGAGGCAGGGAGAGAAGGTCCTCGAGGAGCGAGTACTGTTTCCTGTAAGGCACCAGAAATAAAGCAGAGGGCCCCCGAGGAGCAGATACCCAGGTTTGCAGTTACCCCAAAGGGCAGAGAGAGAGCTTCCAGCAGCAGCACCGAAGCAAAAGAGTAGCGTAGACAAGAACAAATTTGAGTCCTTGGTAACTCAATGAACTAGCAAACTAGAGAAGGTAATATACCCGGATGGCATGATGTCAGCATGAGGGAACGCTCTCGAGGTTCGTGCCAAGGGTGGTACAAAGACGTGTGTTGCGTACATGCGCGCACCGTAGTAGGTACCCAGGAGGATCAATGGCGGGCTGTTCTGGGGACGCCAGGAGGATCAATGGCGGGCTGTTCTGGGGACGCCAGAGAGGTTGGCTTGTAGACTCTGCGGTAGCCATCTTTCCTAGGTAAGCAGGAGGATCCTTGAATAATGTGAGGCAAATGGGGCAAAGCCGTCTAGTACCGACAGACGCAACACTCTCTCTCTCTCAATCACACACAAATGCTCTTGCTCCCATTCTACCACAACCCACAAAGCTGCCACTCATGCACCCTGGCACACATTCTACCTCACACACACAAAGCTGCCGCTGACGCACACAGGCACCCATTCTACCACACACACAAAATGCTGTCACTAAGGCACTCATTCTACCACACACACACATAAAGCTGCCACTCATGCACCCAGGCACCTATCCTACCCCCCCCCCCCCCCCCACACACACACACACAAAGCTGCCACTCACGCACTCATTCTACCACACACACACAAAGCTTCCACTCACGCACCCAGGCACCCATTCTACCAGACACACAAAATGCTGTCACTCAAGCACTCATTCTACCACACACACACAGAAAGCTGCCACTCACACACCAGGCACCTATCCTACCCCCCCCACACACACACAAAGCTGCCACTCACGTACTCATTCTACCACACACAAAGCTTCCACTCACCACCCAGGCACCCATTACCCCCCACACACAAAGCTTCCACTCACGCACCCAGGCACCCATTCTACCCCATACACACAAAGCTTCCACTCACGCACCCAGCCACCCATTCTACCCACACACAAAGCTTCCACTCACGCACTCATTCTACCACACACACACAAAGCTTCCACTCACGCACCCAGGAATCATTGCTACCACACAAACAACAAAGCTTCCACTCACGCACCCAGCCACCCATTCTACCCCCACACACAAAGCTTCCACTCACGCACTCATTCTACCACACACACACACAAAGCTTCCACTCACGCACCCAGCCACCAATTCTACCCCCCACACACAAAGCTTCCACTCACGCACTTATTCTACCACACACACACAAAGCTTCCACTCACGCACCCAGGCATCATTTACCACCACACACACACAAAGCTTCCACTCACACCCAGCCACACTAATCTACCCCCCACACACAAAGCTTCCACTCACGCACTTATTCTACCACACATACACACAAAGCTTCCACTCACGCACCCAGCCACCCATTCTACCCCCCACACACAAAGCTTCCACTCACGCACTCATTCTACCACACACACACACAAAGCTTCCATTCACGCACCCAGCCACCCATTCTGCCACACACACACAAAGCTTCCACTCACGCACTCATTCTACCACACACACACACAAAGCTTCCACTCACGCACCCAGCCACCCATTCTGCCACACACACACAAAGCTTCCACTCACGCACTCATTCTACCACACACACACACAAAGCTTCCACTCACGCACCCAGCCACCCATTCTACCCCACACACACAAAGCTTCCACTCATGCACTCATTCTACCACACACACACACAAATCTGCCACTCACGCACCCAGCCACCCATACTATAGAAACATAGAAACATAGAAATGACGGCAGAAGAAGACCGAATGGCCCATCCAGTCTGCCCAGCAAGCCTCACACATTTTTTCTCTCATTCTTATCTGTTACTCTTAGCTCCTTGTTCTATTCCCCTTCCACCCCCACCATTAATGTAGAGAGCAGTGATGGAGCTGCATGCAAGTGAAATATCAAGCTTGATTAGTTAGGGGTAGTAGGGCAGTAACCGCCGCGATAAGCAAGCTACACCCATGCTTATTTGTTTTACCTAGACTATGTGTACAGCTCTTGTTGGTTTTTTTTTCTTCCCCTGCTGTAGAAGAAGAGAGAGC